>NW_027249291.1:0-302424 GCF_030848795.1 Temnothorax nylanderi | reverse complement strand
GGAGAGAGAGAGAGAAGAGAGGAGAGAGAGAGAGAGAGGGGGGAGAGAGAGAGAGGAGAGAGAGAGAGAGGGGGGGAAGAGGAGAGAGAGAGAGAGGAGGGAGAGGGAGAGAGAGAGGGGGAGAGAGAGGGGGGGAGAGAGAGAGAGGGGGGGGAGAGAGAGGGGGAGAGAGGAGGGGGGGAGGAGAGAGGGGGATGAGAGAAAGAGAGGGGGGCTTGAGAGGAGAGAGTGAGGGGGAGAGAGAGAGAGGGAGAGAGGAGAGAGAGAGGGGGGATAGAGAGAGGGGGGAGAGAGGGAAGAGGAGAGGAGAAGAGGGGAGAGAGAGAGAGAGGGAGGAGGAAGAGAGAGGGGGAGAGAGGAGGGGGGGGGGAGAGAGAGGGGGGGGAGGAGGGGGGAGAGAGAGAGGGAGAGAGAGAGGGGGGGAGAGAGAGGGGAGAGAGAGAGAGAGAGGGGGAGAGAGATAGATAGATAGATAGATAGATTAAATTTATTATGCCCAAGAAAAACTATAGGGCAAATATTAACAATACAAAAAGAAAGCAAAATGTGCATGTTCTCTCTTACACAAATCGGTTAAGTGTAGAGCACAACCAGTAGCTTATTATAACAGTATACGCTGTAAAAGGACTAGAACTAACGCAACTTAAAAATAGGAACAACGTAAGTAGAATAAAACTAAAACTAATACTAAGAATAATAAGACGCTGCACAACTTACAAGCCGATAACAGGGGAAAACGCCATCAAAAGCCCCGCACCAGCAATCGATATCATGCAACCTCACCCGCCAACAAATACGCCCTGAGAAGACTCTTGAAGGAGACAATTGAGGAAGCAGAGGTAATATTGCCTGGAAGAGAATGCCAAAAGTAAATAGATGAAAGATGAAAAGAGTTTCTATAGGTGGTAGTTCTATGGGAAGGAATATGAAAGGTTTGGGATGCATCAAGACGACGATCAGATCTCCTCAATAGCGGATCAAGCAAAGCGAAATTGTCACGCAGATACGAGGGAGAGTGCATGCGAAGAATGCGAAACATTTGACAGCCAAGAAAGTATAACCTCCTGTTTTCGACTGTAAGCCACCCCAATTGTCGCCTGACGGAGCAATATGTTCGTCACGCTTGAGATCAAATATAAAGCGAATGCAACAATTCACAAGTCTCTGTAATATGGTGTTCAATTCTCCAGTCAAACCGTGATAGACTAGGCAGCAGTAGTCAATGTGCGGCATAATTAAAGCTAATACCAGCCTTATCCTTAACCTAGTGGACAAGGAGTTTTTGTTAAACTTAAGCTTGTACAAAGAATAATGCACTTTTTGAGAGACATGCAAGATATGTTTTTTCCAAGATAGGTTAGTCGTAAAATTACGCCCAAATTCTTAGCTTCGTTAACAAAGGGTAAAGGCGTATGGTTTACAATAATAGAAGGTAGACAATGGAGGTCAATATCATTGACATAAGCCTGACTACCAAAAATAAGTACCTTTGATTTTGCAGGATTGAGCTTAAGACCATTCAACGTAGCATAATCAAAAATAGCATTCGCATCCCTTGAAATCAACTCAAGACCATGAAGAATGTCGGCGCGAGTACATTGTAGATATATTTGTACATCATCAGCGAATATCATATGATAAACAAAAGACAGGAATCCACCTATATCATTGATATAAAGAGCAAATAAAAGTGGGCCAAGTACAGAGCCCTGAGGGACACCAGTCGACGTGAAAAGCCGCTCAGAAAAGTTACCCTCATTATCGAACACAGCTTGAGAGCGGCCAGTCAGGTAAGAAAAAATCCACGCGAGAACCTCATCAGAAAAACCGATTTCTTTCAGTTTGATAAGCAAACGAAGATGTGGGACCGTGTCAAACGCTTTACTAAAGTCGAACAGAATCATGATTGTAATGAGTCTTTTATCAATTCCCATTCTAATGTCATCACAGACACGTAAAAGAGCAGATTGCGTATTGAAACCGGAACGATACGCAGACTGTCTGGGATTAAGCAGGTTATGTTCATTCAAATAGTCAGTGATTTGTGAGGCCACCATGCGTTCAAGAATTTTTGACATTTCAGGAAGGTTAGCAATAGGTCGCGTATCAGACGGTGACAGTGGAGTGCGAATCTTTGAGAGTGGGCGAATCAACGCACGTTTCCATGATGAAGGAAATATGGAAGCTTCAAGTGAACGATTAAAAAGAGGAATGAGCCACTGAGAATAACGGGCCAAGCAATGCGAAGAACATAAAGCGGGATGCCATCATAGCCAGACGCGTAGGAGTGAAGAGGTCCATTAAAGATGAGCTTATAAACCGAGTCAAGCTGTATAGTAGAGAAAACAAATTCAGGACGTTGAGAAGTACAAGAAACTGAGGTGATGGCAGAGATAAAGTCGGCATATGTGCAAGGCAATAACGTACCAGACACAGAGACATAGTAAGAGTTAAGTTGATCAGGTGTGAAAAAGCGGAGAGGAGAAACAGACGTAGATTTAACTAGTCCCAAACGAGCAAGTTCTCTCCACATTTTAGCAGAATCAGTAATATTGGCAAGGGAAGCCAAGTGAAACTCACTTTTAGCACGTTTTATGTCATTGTTAAGCTGGTTGCGAAAATGACGGTATCTAGCATAGCCCAGTAGACTGCTTGAACGCCTGGCCTGCTTGTACAACTGATTGCGAGTACGGAGCCGGGATCTCAGTTCGTCCGTAAGCCATCGAACAGGAGGCTTCCTGATCACGGATGCACGAGCAGGAGCAAATACATCAAGTGCTTCAAGTAAGGTACCAGACAGCCAGGCGCAAAGCTCGTCAACATTAGAAGGGAAGCCAGCCAGAGTCTGAACGTTGACAGCAATAGCATCAAGATGTTCAAGGAACGCAGAGGCGTCAATGCTCCTGTAACCACGTCGCAGAATAGATTGATCCAAGTCAAGCTTACGATCAAGTGAGTACGACAATTCAAGTAAATCATGACCTGCGATGAATGGACTCAAGGATTTGGCATATGCAAGAACCTTATCACTATCATCAACAACTAGAACATCCAGCCACGAGTCAGAAGTAGCTGTATGAAAAGTAGCATCAGAGTTGACGATGGTCAAGGATAAGCCAGACATTAGCTCGCGCAAGTAGTTCGCCTCATAACAGTCGGTCAAAAGATTGCAATTTAGATCGCCGCCAATTATAATATTTTTATATATATGAGAGACACCAGTAAGTGATTCAACAAATTCATTTAAAAGACTGCCCTTAGGTCTCCTATATACTGACACGAACAACACTGCTTCATCACTCGGCAACCGAATTTCAATCATAATATATTCCGGAGCATTAAACTCAATCCCGATAGAGGTTGCAATTAACCTGACTTTTAATGAATCATGCACGTAGCAAGCAACGCCGCCGCCCACACGCCCCACCCGGTCATGACGAACCAGAAAGTAGCCATCCAAAGCCACAAGATCGTCCGACACACCCGCATGAAGCCACGTTTCAGATACAGAAATTATGTGATGAGAATTAGTACTAAAATGTAAGCGAATAAAGTCGATATGCCCACGAAGGGAATTGGCGTTAAACTGCGCAATGCGAAGCGAAGAAGGATTACATGCAGAGTCATGTCGGACGATCGAAGGCAACGGACGAGCCAGCGAGACGCGTCAGACCAGTTTAGCGAGATCAGCATCAGAGTCAATGCAGATAATGGGCTGTCCGTCGGAAGACCTTACGCATATATGGCCATTTTTAACCCAGACGAACTTATAGGCGTTCTCCCTGGCAATACGCTTGACTCGCTGTAGCAAGTCATACGTGCACTTAGGGAGCAGTACATTTACGTATACATATCGATCGGAACCAGCATCACATATATCACGCTGTTTGAGAGCACCCTTTTCACGCTTTTTAGAAATTATTGCATCACACACAGTACTAGAAGCAAGAGTGACAATCATCGAACTCGACGCTGCAGTCACCTTGGAACTGCCCTGAGTAGCAGCCGGTACTCTGTTGACCATTCTCACGCCAAGAACATGACTAGCCAAGTGAGGTACATTTAATGCTGCGAGCACATTTTCAGAGAGTTTCACAGGAGTAATGGATGTCGTCGACGGCAAGCCGGAAACAATAAGTTCATTACACAAATGAGCGTCGTGAGCTGGCCGAGCAGACTTCAGTTCATGGATCTCACGAACGAGATTAGCATTGTCTAACTCTAATTGCGCGATACGCCGACTATTTTCAGCTACAGTATCAGTAAGACGATTTAAGTGACTAAGTTTGTCACTGATTTCTTTATTAGTGCGTTGCTGACTGTCAATAAACACAGACAGCTTCGAATCTGACTTTTCCATGAAAGCAGTCAGCTTCGCATCCGACCTTTCCATGAAAGCAGTCAGCCTCGCATCCGACTTATCCATCCGCTCAATCAACTCACGCAAAAGCTCATTCGTAGAGTCATGTGCAGCACCGCTCGCAATATCGCGCGTAATAAGATGCGCATGCGCGCCGGAGTGCGCGGCACCGACAGCAACAGACGCGGCGTCTCCCTGAACGGCGGCAGGAGAAAACGTACGGCGTTCGTCCCTAGTGATCGACATATTCGACAGCTGAAATTTGCAACAGTCACCAGCAGCTCTCGTGACTAAGTACGATTTGACACAACCCGGATGAAACTCCCTAGCGCATACACTACAGGAGACGGATTGACCAGCAATTGTTTTGGTACACTTGATGCATACCCGCTCACGCTGCATGAGTATCGCAGAATAAACTATGTAACTATAAGCTAGTTACAAGAGCGTAAGGTTCGCAACAGTGACACTGGACACAAAATCAAAATCACCACGGGTGTCACGCTATAACCAATCAGGCAAGGCTGCTCATGCAGATCACAGCAGGCACCACTCAGATAGCTGCATACACACGTCCGACCCGAGGAGAGTAAGCGCAGGAAAAGCAGATCGACCACGCATGCGCAGCAGGAGTCGACGTCTTTCACGGGTAACTCCAAGAATACCACGATGATTCCAAGAACAAGGTTAGGATAAGAATGAAGCTTGTCACGAAAATACTCGGAATTAGGTGGCAATATCCGAGAAAGCGAATGAGGCGCGTGACAAGCAAACAAAAGACTTGCTTAAATCTGCAACAAAAAGGCCCGGAGGCAACTCACGGCAGAAACAGATCAACTCAAAGCAGGAGCAGGAATACAGCGTGACACAACCAATACTTACGAGAGAGAGAGAGGGGGAGAGAGAGAGAGAGAGGGGGGGAGAGAGAGAGAGAGGGGGGGAGAGAGAGAAAGGGGGGAGAGAGAGAGGGGGGGAGAGAGAGAGAGGGGGGAGAGAGAGAGAGAGAGGGGGGGGGAGAGAGAGGGAGAGGGGGAGAGAGAGGGAGAGGGGAGAGAGAGAGAGGGGGAGAGAGAGAGGGGGAGAGAGCGAGGGGGAGAGAGAGGGGGGAGAGAGTGGGGAGAGAGAGGGGGGAGAGAGATGAGGGGGGAAGAGAGAGAGCGGGGGGAGAGAGAGAGGGGGGAGAGACGAGAGAGGGGGAGAGAGAGAAAGGGGAGAGAGAGAGAGAGGGGGGGTGTGAGAGAGAGAGAAGGGGGGAGAGAGAGGGGGGAGAGAGAGGGGGAGAGAGAGAGGGGGGAGAGGGGAGAGATGAGGGGGAGAGAGGGGGGAGAGAGGGGGGAGAGAGGGGGAGGAGGGAGGGAGAGGGGGAGGGAAGGGGGGAGGATGAGGGGGGGAGAGAGGGGAAGAGAGGGGGGAGAGGGGGGGAGAGGGGGGGAGAGGGGGGAGAGGGGGAGGAGGGGAGAGAGGGGGTGAGAGAGGGGGAGAGAGAGTGGGAGAGGGGGAGAGAGGGGGGAGAGGGAGAGAGAGGGGGAGAGAGGGGGGAGAGGGGAGAGAGAGGGGGAGAGAGGGGGGGAGAGAAAGAGAGAGAGAGAGAGAGAGAGAGAGAGAGAGTAATTAATTGTGTGTGTTACAGATAACTTAGGAAAGATGGAATTTAGAGGAAAATTTACAATGGAGAAGGAGGCGATGGAAAGGATGGTGAAGGATTAGATGTGGGAGATAATGAGAGAGGTCAAGGAGGGTATTAAGAGAAGAGACGAGGAAATAAAGGATCAGAGAGAGGAGATAGAAAGCTTGAAAAGAAAGGTGGATAGGTTGAAGCAGAGCGCGGGAAAAAGAAAGAGACGATAGCGAGGAGAGTAGGGGTAAGTCAGAGGGGAAGAAATGGTGGGCAGAGGATTACGAGTGGAACGAGGATGAGAAAAGGAAGAAGAATGTGATCATAAGGGTCGAGAGAGAGAGAGAGAGATGGATTGGAAAGGGAACGAATTGGGAGAAGGTAAAGGAGCTATTTGCGGATGGATTAAAGGTAAGGGTAGAGGTAAAAGAGGTGAGCGTGATAGGACAGAGGGGGGATTGGATGACGGTGTTAGTTAAGATGGGAAGCGAGGAGGATAAACGGAGGGTTTTGGAGGCGAGGAGAAAGGAAGGGAACAGGTGTAAGGTTAAAATGGATGAGGACAAGACAGTAGAGATGAGGATAAGAGAAAGAGAGGAGAAAGAAAAGAGAAAAGAAAGGAGAGAGGAGGAAGGCGGGAGACCAAAAAGGACTACGGACGAGGAGATCGCGAGGAAAATGGAGGAGAAGCTATTGATGGATACGGACGAGGACGAGGACCATAAGAAGAATTGATGTAAAAAAACAGTTTAAGAAGAATTGATGTAAAGAAACAGTTTGATGTAAAGGGTTGGGTACGTCCCTGTAAAACGCCATATGTTATGTAAAGGTTTGGGTACGTTCCTCAAAAACGCCCTTTAAGGCCCCTTTGGGGCAAATAAAGTACTCATTCTAATCTAAAATCTAAATCTATTAATTTTTTAAGCTTCCATTTCCATTAAATAGTTACTTTATAACTGTAAAAGTCACAACAAAATTCCTGTTTGTAATTTGACAATTTTGAAAATTAAAATATTATATAATAGAAACATTTTCAGTACTACATCCGCTCATTTATTAAACAAGAAGTTAAATTAAGCAACTAATTAAATTATTAATATTAAATATTAATACAATAAGATATTTGTATTTACATTTATCAAAATAAAAAATAAGTTTAATTATGAAAATAAATATTAATAATTGGACTTATTAAAAATTAAATAATTTGTTCAGATATTGCGCTCGAATTCTTTTCGCGTTTTACAACGTCCGATCGTTTCACATTAGATGGCGCGACGCGCGAGTCGCCACTCTCAAAGAGCCCCCGCCTCCTTCCTCACTCGTTAGATGTCATAACCGCACTTGCTTGCGTTTCTTCGAACGTGTCGAGTCCGTTACCTCTTTCTTGACGGATTGATCGTTGCGGCGCGTGTTCTGGAGACCAACCGAGCGAGAGTCCCCTTATGAAAAAGTACACTCAACTTTGATGGTTAACACCCAAATTGAGAGTTAACACTCAAATTGAGAGTTAACACTCGGGTGTAAGTTTAGTGTTTGTCATCAAAGTTAAGTGTCAACACTTAAATTTAGGTGTAGATTGAGTGTTAACCATTAAGGTTTAGGAAAATTGTAGGTTTAATCTTCAATGATGAGTGTTTATTGGGAGTTTATTCTCAATGATAAGTGTAGGTTGGGGATTAAGCCTCAATGTTTAGTGTAGGTTGGAGATTGATCCACATCGTTGGATGTACAACGCCCGATCGTTTCACATTAGATGGCGCGACGCGCGAGTCGCTACTCTCAAAGAGCCTCGTTAGGTGTCATGGCCGCACTTGCTTGCGTTTCTTCGAACGTGTCGAGTCCGTTATCTCTTTCTTGACGGATTGATCGTTGCGGCGCGTGTTCTGGAGACCAACCGAGCGAGAGTCGGATTACCAGGGAGAGCTCACCGCCAGGAAAGGGAGAGCTGCGGCAGCTAGCGTCCGAGATCGAGGGAGGATCGAGGCGAGGAGTCCGGTTCAGCGAGCGGAGCCCTTAAGAGATTCTCATTGGGACGCCATATTTGTTACTTTCATTTGAGGGTTTATATTTTTAGCGTTTATACCGTCATTTTTAAGGATTAACCATTAATTGAAGGTTAACTATCACTTGAAGGTTAACCATCATCCAAAGAAAAACCCTTAAAGTTGGGTGTAATTTTGGACCGCCAATTGAAGATTAACCTTCAAATGATGGTTAACCTTCAATTGACGGTCCGAAATCACACCCAACTTTAAGGGTTTTTCTATGGTGTTTTTTTAACAGTTAACACCAAAAGTTGAGTGTATTTTTCCATAAGGGACCTGATTACAATATTTGTTTAAACAAAAATACTGCAGTTTATATATACAAAATGATACCCAATTGCACTAGGGACAACATGTAGGAACAATATCGTGCAAATAGAACAAAGATTTAAAGCCTAGAAAAAAAGATTTTCACTAAGGCAGCTTTATTAATGCAAAGGCACATGCAGGTTGACAGAATGAGCAGTATTGCGTGTAGCGAGAGATGGCGCAGCAATCGGACAAGGACAGATGCATTTCGTTAGACAAGGGCAGATATAGGCCGGTAATATAGAAAATGATAGAAAACGAATTAGAACGGAATTAAAAATGTTCGACATTATCGACATCGAGGAAGTTCGGCCTTCACTATAGGATCCCCTTAAGGGGTGTTTTGGTGTTGCATAAAACGATTTTCGGTTCCCTTTTCGGGGGGGCGTTCGTTTTTTTCCTGTTCTAGGTCGCTCCCCCCTCGGAGGGGGAGCAATTTTTTCTTCCTATGAGTTCGTCGGATCGTTCCGACACGCAGCTTCCTCATGATAGCTCCCGCTCGGACGACGAGTTTCAGAATCTGGCAACGAAGAGATTAAAGACTAGTTTTATCGAACAAGATTTTGACGCAGCTGCCAAGAAACTAATACTAGAAAGAAATTCGGACTCGAGCTGGAGTGTAGTGGGCAATCGAAGATCTCAATCGTCGAGAAAACAGAAGGAAGATGAACTATTAAAACTACGTAATTTGTGTGTGGACGAGAGTCTCCCTGTAAATGATAATGAGATGGAGATTGATGAAGATTCCTCCCGTAGAAATAATGACGAAGATCGCGAACTTTTCATAAACAAAGCGATCCAATTAGATTTTAATAAACTGTTGTGCCGTACCTTGGATCGCAGGGTCGGCACGGAGTTCTTTTGGATCCGCCGGGAGGAAGGAGAATAACTCAGCCAGTTTCTTGGTCGAACGATGTTTAATAAAGTTATTATTTGAATGATACAGATATCTTCTTATTTCGCTGCCCTGACTTGCGGGCGTTCACAATATATTAGGTTACGTTCGGTCGTGCGCGATATAGCCTTTCGTTCTAGACTGCCCGCCGCTTCTTGGAAGGGCGGGCTTTTATCTCCTCGCGCATTAGCTTCCGCGATGCTGACTTAGCTGTCAGCGCTTTTGCTTCCGGGTGAGTGACCTGGATGCCGTTTGCAAAACCCGGAATGCCACCTCAGGTGAGTTTGGCAAGATCCGGAAGTAGCGTTGACAGCTAGGTGTTGCAATTAGGGAGCGGTGACTTTCGCCACACAACATCCCTCCCCCCCGTGGAAAAAGAAAACTGAGGTATGAAGTTTTCGTCACTGCTTCCTTTTTCCATGGAAGTTACATCGTATTACAGCTTATTTTCCTAGTTGTTTGCGGAAGTCGCGTCGTGTGTCTTCCCTTGTTCTTTTCTTTATTATCCACATGATCGTTACCACAATTACATTGGCATTTTTACATATATCTGAGCCCCGCATGGTGCGTGCGCGGTTATGGAATACGTGGGGTAATTTATTATGTCGCATACAAGTTTTGTGTCGATGTGTGTACATTATCTAGGTCGCTTTCTTTTAGTGCAAAGTTACGGTTTTCTTTATCTATCGCAAGGGGGGTATGTGTGGTTTTAGATATTACAAATATGTTTTTATTATCGTATACCGGAAAGGGCGTTCTGCGTACAATTTCGTAGTTAGGATACCCCAGGTAGCAAGATGTCGTCAATATAACGTCATTTTTAAGTCATTAACATGACGAAACTGACGTCATAAAAGACGTTAAAAACGAAGTCATAATGACGGCTATAAGTCACAGACCGATGACCTGATACTTATGACGTCAAAATCACGGTACAACTATGTCGAGAAACGTACGTCATTTCACGAATATTATTTAATATAAAAATACTATCATACAACATTTATTATGGCTGCGTTCGGTTTGGGCGCTCACGCGCTGTAAGCATCGCTCTATCTTCGTTTGATATTCGATGTGCAACGAAGATAGAATGATGCTTACAGCGCGTGAACGCCCAAACCGAACGCAGCGTTTATCTATTTTAAATGTTTAATATATTTATTATGCATTATGCTAAGGAAATAAGGATTTAACGGATTTGATGGCTTGGAGAGTAATATAAACCATTTAGAAGCCTCTGAGTATTGGTTCCTGCAAATCTTCGTTTATAAATATGTATTACGTAGCACATTTTTTAAATGTTTCTATTTTTATGTGGCATTTTTACTTAAAATAAACTTGTAAGAAATTACATCGCATCTTTACTTAACACATCACAGAAAATAAACTGGTCAGAAATTACATGACATTTGTATTTTATTATTATAGCAAATGAACTTATACATATATAGAATTATATATAAGTTAAGTTACATTTATCATCGCAGAAAATAAACTTATATAGTCAATTATACGTACATATATATGCATATATCATAAAAAAATATAATTATTTGTGTGTTTAATTTAAAAACATAAAAATGCATTGCACATTATTACTACACATAAATAACAAAAAATATAATTTGCTTCTAATTTAAGTGTTTAGGAGTAACACAGTATAATCAACTTACTACTTTTTAGAAATATAGATATTCATATGAAAACGACATAAAAATGAAAATTAAAATAACAAAATATACATTGAAAATATATAGATAATAGAAAACGCAAACTTTGTTAAGTAACGTACTAAAGAAAAATAATTACGCATTGCTATGAACTATAGGAAAGCACACCCATTTGTTTTTGAATGGAAGTAGCATAACTTTAGCCATAATGCTATCAATAGGCCAAACCTATAAATTTAGTGATAATTGATCCAGAATATAAATATTTAACAATTTGGAATCAATTGGGTAATTATAAAAAGTATCGTAAAATTGGAACTCCTTTCCTAGCAAAAATGTTGTGTTTTCTGAATTTAGAATAATATTGTCAATTCGAATAACTTTATTTTCTTTTGTAAGAAAATATGAATCTGGTAAAGAATAGCTACTTATAGAAAACATACAGTCTTTAAATTTAATTTTTTTATATTGTTTATAAACTAGTACTCTATGAAGCAAAGGACCTTCTATATGTTCCATAAAATGTATTAATGACATTTCTTCAGTTATTTGTACGCCTAAAAGTGAAGTTTCATGCAATCTGTTACAAATTTGTTGAAGTGGTTTATGAGGTGATCTAACTAAGGCTTTAACTTCAGCAAAATAATTTTCGAATGGAAATGCGGAAAACACGTCCAAAGGCCCATATTTCTGAACTTCATCAGGCAAATGACAGAGTGCATGTACATTGTATACAAGAAATTCCACTCCGTAAATTTTTTTACTGTGATTTACGAAAAGATTTAATAAGTTACGTGTAAAATCAAGGCCAAATTGTAAAATATATTTTTCAGATAAGAGTATCGTTATTGCACAATTCAGTAATGCAAAATGTTCATATACAGCTAAGTCAAGTACATCTTTTAAAATAAGTGGACCCAAATATACTAAAAAAGTTCTCAACTCGGTAGCTTTCCATAGTTGCAATTTATTTAAACTACGAGGTTTTCTATTAAATTCAACCGGTATAAATGATTTTAACGAAATTAAGTGATCCGACATCATGTTAACCAGACGACTACGCAATCTTAGTCTTATATTAGTATTTCGAGTGATACCAATCTATATACATAAAATTTTTCTCATTACACCCAAACATACATCATGCATGTAATCTATTGGACAAATAGAGACCATTCCAATATTTAACTTTAATAATGGAGAATTACCCATATGATGTTCTTCATCTTCTTGCAAAAGAAATGATGTATCTGTCCGAAGTTTTGCATTTGTACTAAGATATACTACTCGACCATGAAATTCTCCATTTTCTGTGCATTTATCACATGCGTGGTATCCTCCGTGAGATTTAATACATTTTATGTATGCTCTTGCAGGTGCATCACATATTATACTGTGAATTTTAATAAGATATCTTCTATTGTTAAAATTAAATCCATTTTGTAATAAATCTGAAAGTTCGTTCACAAAATCATCTAAATATTTATCAAGAGGTTTGGGTTTAGCATTTCCACAAAATATACCTACAATGAATGGTTTACTTTTAATATTTTTTACTAAACATGAGATTGGCCATATTTGTATATTATTACTATGAAATAAAGGCACACCATCAAAATTAAAACTTAAATCAATTGTGTTATTTAAACAATATTTTACTGAAAAAATATTTTCTAACCCAGACTTTATACCAAGATGGCAATATTCGCCATTATCTAATTGTTTAACAACTATAGATTTAGGTGTTTTCAATAAGGTTTTAGCATTTACAGACAATTTGGGATGTGATGGAACCAGAATATGCAAAAGACTATTGATAGCAGTATGAGAAATTTTAAATTTTGTAGACCATTCTGCTAAAGCTGCTTTTAAATCAAAAACATGTGTGCTTTCTAACTCAAAATTATTCGCTGCAAATTGAAAATTATGAAAATCAGAACATTCTTCGGATATATCAAGTACGCTATTAGCTGTATAACTGTCGTCATCGAGTACATTATTTAAATGTAGAGAAGGGAGATTATCATTATCTTCATGTAAAGCAAATTTTGCATCATCTTTTACATCTTGAGAATTAATATTGAAATTATCAAAACATGAACTAGCCTTTCTAGTACTTAAAACATTATGTGATTGCTTCGCATTGTTAGAACACAAACTTATTTCATTACATATACTTAGAACATCATGTCTGATACGTCGGTAAAATTGACGCTTTCCTACTTGGTCCTTCCTTTTTAACATTTTAAAAATATTCAAATACTGCATATATTAAAAAATAATATAAAATACTAACTTCTGTTTTTAAAGAGATTTAAACAGTATTTCTTTTATTTTTTTTATGTACTCGCTGTGGAGCATGTTTCAATCCTACTTTTATTTTTTTGTTGTTCTCGTTGTGGAGCATGTTTTAACCATACTTTTATAGCATCTTCAACATCCTTCTCTGAAGATTGTGATTCACATATTTTAATAGCTCCTAAAAGTTATAATTATAATAAGAAAAAAATCACTTTAAAATATAACAGAATATAACATGTTATTAATGTAATTTTTTAAGATCTTTAAAAGAATATTAACAAATTTAAATTTGATGAAACAAGTTTAAAACACACAGGCATAAAATTGACTATATTTATTTAATTTATTTAATTTGCCTATGTTGTATAAAAAGTAGTTTAAAATTTATAATATTGCAAATACTTACTTATAATACATTTACATAAATGTAATTTGCTAAATGCAAATTTTTTTCTATTGCCTATAAAATTATATTGGCACGCTAAGTTGTCAGTAAAGATAGTTCTCAATATTCGATTTGTTCGAGAAATTATATTAGTGCCTCCTAAAGAAGTTAAATAGGAACTCTAAAAAAATATTAAGTTTTATGAAGTATAAAACACAAAAAAGTTGAACATAGAATAAAATTAGGATCTATTTAATCTATACTCATATCTATGTATATTGTATTTATTTATATTTTTCAAATACTACAGAAGCGGGCTAATTTTTATATTTTATTATTATATTTTTATTGTTAAGAAATATTATTGTAAAATTTACTAAGTTTATACCTAAACCATCTAAGAACAAAATATATCTATTAATTATAGCAGAGACCATAATAAAAACAATAACCCTATTCTCTCTCTCTCTCTCTCTCTCTCTCTCTCTCTCTCTCTCTCTCTCTCTCTCTCTCTCTCTCTCTCTCTCTCTCTCTCTCTCTCTCTCTCTCTCTCTCTCTCTCTCTCTCTCTCTCTCTCTCTCTCTCTCTCTCTCTCTCTCTCTCACTCTCTCTCTCTCTCTCTCTCTCTCTCTCTCTCTCTCTCTCTCTCTCTCTCTCTCTCTCTCTCTCCTCTCTCTCTCTCTCTCTCTCTCTCTCTCTCTCTCTCCTCTCTCTCTCTCTCTCTCTCTCCTCTCCCTCTCCTCTCCCTCTCCTCTCCCTTCTCCTCTCCCTCTCCCTCTCCCTCTCTCCCTCTCCCTCTCCCTCTCCCTCTCCCTCTCCCTCTCCCTCTCCCTCTCCCTCTCCCTCTCCCTCTCCCTCTCCCTCTCCCTCTCCCTCTCCCTCTCCCTCTCCCTCTCCTCTCCCTCTCCCTCTCCCTCTCCCTCTCCCTCTCCCTCTCCCTCTCCCTCTCCCTCTCCCTCTCCCTCTCCCTCTCCCTCTCCCTCTCCCTCTCCCTCTTCCTCTTCCTCTCCCTCTCCCTCTCCCTCTCCCTCTCCCCCTCCCCCTCCCCCTCCCCCTCCCCCTCCCCCTCCCCCTCCCCCAAATTTTATCTGGGTGATAAAAAAGAACGTTTTTAAAAATATTTTTAAAAGATTCTTAAAATATTCTTAAAAATGTTACCACAAAAGGTTTTTAAACCATTTTAAAATATTCCTAAAACCATTTTAAAATGTTTCTTGCAATATTTTTATAGAAATATTTAGAAATATTTTTTGAAAACATTTTGTGCTGTATGGGTAAGTTATAGTACTATATTTTATAGTACAATTATTCTTATAATATTTCTGCAATGTTGTTCAACGAAATGTTGCAATTGTCTTTACAACATTACATTGCAACTTGTAACGTTCCTGCAATGTCTTGCAAGCTTCTATGCTGTATGGGTCTGTTTTAATTAAGAAAAACTCAAAAAATGAAAATAAAATTGTCGTGTACCAAATTTGGTCTTAAAATGACGTCTAATTCATGTCCTTTTCATGACGTCATACTTTCATATCCACAATAGAACGCCAAATACACGTCATATAAAGGACATATGACGTCGTGGACGAAATATGACCTTAAATTGACGTCAATAAAACCATGTGTGCTACCTGGGATATTTACATGGGAAGTATATCACCAATAAGAAATAAAAATATTTTTTAAATATTTTGAAACAAGATTATGATACAATAAATATGTAGATTCGAATTAATATTTTAAAAATGTATTTCAAATATTTAAGAAAATTTTATCTGGGTAATAAAAAAGAACGTTTTTAAAAATATTTTTAAAAGATTCTTAAAATATTCTTAAAAATGTTACCACAAAAGGTTTTTAAACCATTTTAAAATATTCCTAAAACCATTTTAAAATGTTTCTCGCAATATTTTTATAGAAATATTTAGAAATATTTTTTGAAAACGTTTTGTGCTGTATGGGATCACTACATAAATATTATTTTACTTCCTCATCTCGAGAATTTAACTCAAAATAATCTAACAACATTGTTACTCGTTCTACAGCAGATCTTATCGCATCATTATTAATGTTATTATCGATTATTACACTATGTTCGTTTGGTAAATGAACTGGTAAACGAAATATAGCGTGACTCTTTTCTTGCAAAGGTTTACTTAAAATGCGCCAACATGCTTCCACTGGTCCGACATAACGAGCTTCGATAAAATCTTGAATTTCGTCATGAATTATCGTTTTATCTGTATTTTCTCCAATAATTACACATGCAGCATCATGACCTTTATAAATATATTTATACAAATATTTTACAGATCGTATACTCAAAACTATTTCAACATTAATATGGCTATTAAATAAAAGCAAGAGCATTGGATTAAACGGAACAATGTATCGGTTATCAACAACGTATCGTCCAGGTCTTTCGTACAGCAATCCATTATTTCTTCGATGATATTGAGGATATCCATCTTTATCCATAATCGTCTCAGGTCGAAATAATTTTGGAAAGTGTTTTGAACATTTATAATTTATTAAACACCAATTTCCACATGGTCCATGAATCATGTTTCATTACAACACTATATAAATTTTCATTTTCATTAGGATCAGGAATTTCTGCGGAAATGTATCTATCAACTGTTTCAGAATTTAATATTTTACAGTTTTGTTTTAATGTAATTAACAAATGTATATGCGGTAATCCACGTTTTTGAAATTTTATCACATAAACGTATGCGAGAATTTCACCAAAAAATTTTTGTCTAACAATAATATCAATTAAATAATCCTTTTTTATATTAAATACACGAGCGCATATATCTGGTCTATCTGCAGGTTGTTGATTCGGAAGTAAATTCTCTTTAATTTCACGCCAATTTGGATTACAAGTCATGGTAAGGAAGATATCTGGTTTTCCATATTTTCGAACAATAGCCATCGCATCTTGATAATGTTGTAACATATTACGCGGTGAACCTATAAATGTTGATGGAAGTATAATCATTTTTCCAATATGAGCATCGCTATTATTGGCAACGTTTGCTAAATAATCAATTAATCCTTGATAAATCTCAGCTCGCAATTGTTTTTGAGTCTGTTTACAATAATTAATTCGATCTTTTTCAATTTTTACATAACTATATCTACAAGCCATTGCTGAAATAATCGTCTTCCCATGACAAAAATATTAAAAATTATCACGTATAGTTATCCGATATTTTACGTATGCAGCTCTATTTACGTTTGTTACTATTTCTTCGTTGTAAATTACTATGCCAACCTTGATTACCGTATGGATAGTATAATGGATAAATCAATGGTTCTACATTTGGAGCCATTGTATTGACTTGTTGTAATGTTTTATTTTTATTAAAAATTGTCACGTAAGTTTCCGGAATTTCACCATCTGCTGTAAAAGACAACTGCAACTTCATTTACCTTTTGAACATTGTACCGACCACGATCAATGCCTCTTTTTGTTAAAAATCCTAAATTGTAAATCACGTATACTGTTATTTCCAGCTGTTTGCTGTTGCATTTGAATCTTTTCGTGCATCATTTGATAAGATTGTGCAAAAATGTTATTCGTACGCATTATATTATCTATTTAATATAAAATTTCTTCATCAAGATTCGAATTTTGATGTAACCGACACTCTGTCGCTTCATTATTATCTACAATAAAGAGTTGACCATAACTTGGCATTTCGTTAGATGCGGGATACAATGCAGTATTAATTTGATAATAGATTTGTCCTTGAATTTTAAAACAATAAGGTCCACGTCTTTGTGCACTAAAATCTGATATATTCGCATTAAATGACGCGAATGAAAATGTATTATTATATCCACGAATACGATAGTAAAAATGTTTTGATTTTGGATGATTTCCAGTAAACAATTCATAAAGTTCATGCGGAGGTTGAGGTAAAGGATTTAATTCAACAGACCCATGACTACAACAATCATTAAACGAATTACCTTTATTAGCTACTTTTTCAGAATTAAAATGTTTTGCACCGCAATGTTCGCAATATAAATTCATTTCTCCTATGTAATGTTCTATAATATTTTGTAATTGAATAATGTGAGATGTATTAACATCCGTGTATCCTTTTCTTAAAGCTCGTGTTCTTTTAGTCCACTTTACTTTTCTATTTCTATTAATTACATTAGAAAGAATTGATTTTGAATCTATTATTTTATCATTTGTTACATTACATTGTGATGGCACTTCATGTGAAATAATTAAATCTTTAAATGTGTTATTATTTAAATTCATTAATCTATTTGATGTGCTAGGTATTGAAGAAATAATATTGTTACTTAGTAAAGTTTCCTCAGTTAATGTTATGAGTATTCTGAGATATTTCAATATCATTATCAACATTAAACCATTTTATACTACCATTTGTCGCAATAACTTTATTACTATTTTCTATTGTAGAAAAATTACTATTTTCTGTTGTAGAAAAATTAGTAATAGTTGATATATTAATTGCTTGTGATATGGTAAAAGGTGTTTTATTTATTTCATGTACTATATTTTCAAATGAATTGGAAGAAATATGAGAATCTATTACTATTTTCGAAAAACTTGTAGAAGCTTGGGTTATATTTGGATAAATCTGACTTATATTTGATGAAGATAAGCAATCTTTCTTAATTATCAATCGTTTTGCTTCTCGTCTTTCAGCCTGAGATTTTACTTTTCTTTCTCGTTTATTACGTTGAAATTCTTCTTCTTCTTCAACTGTTCGAACTACTTTTCTGCGAGGCATAGTTAATTATTATTTAAGTAATTTTAATTTAGTTATGTAAAAACAGTTTTAATATATATTTAAATGTTGAAAATTAATTTTAATTTTGTTATAAAATTAATTTAATTTAGACTCAAAATTAATTTTTCAAGTGTAAATATCAATTTCAATTTAGCATTTTAATATTTTCTGTATGAATATAAAACAAATTATAATAACTTTCTTAAAATTATATATTAGTATATTTTTATTTCAGTTTTACATTAATTTAAAAAATTAAAAGCAATTTTAATTTAATAATTCGAATAAAAATCAATTTTAATCAGATAAATAAAATTAAAGCAAATTTAAATGTAAGTCAAAACCAATTTCAATCCAATAATTCCAATAAAATTAAATTTGAATCCAACAATTCAAATTAAAGCAAATTTTAATCCAATTTAGAGACAATTTCAAATTAGTAATTCAAATTAAAGCTAATTTTAATCTAATAATTTAAATAAAAATCAATTTTAATCCACCAATTTAAATTTAAGTGAAAAAATTTTAATTTAACAGTTTAAATCAACATCAATTTCAATCTAATAAATCCAAATCAAAGTCAATTTTAATTAAATAATCCAAATCAAAGTCAATTTCAATCCAACAATTTAAATAAAATTCAATTTTAATTCAATAAGTTAAAGAAAGTTAATTTTTATTTGACAGTCTAAATTAAAATCAATTTCAATTCAATAATTCAAGTCAAAATCAATTTTAATCTAATAAATCAAATTTAATTTTAATTAAACAATCCAAGTCAAAACTAATTTCCATGCAATAATCTAAGTGAAAAAATCAATTTTTAACCTAATAATTTAAATAGAAATTAATTTTAATCCAATAATTTTAATTAAAGTAAATTCTAATCTAAATTAAGAACAATTTTAATCTTAGTTAAAATCAATTTTACTTCAATTATTCAAGTCAATTTTAATCTAACAAATTAAAAACAATTTCAATCTCATAATTCAAGTCAAAGTCAATTTTAATATAAAAATTTAAGTAAAACTTAATTTCAATCTAATAATTTAAATTTAAGTCAATTTCAATTCAACAATATAAATCAAAGTCAATTCAAAAATATTCCAAGTCAAAACTAATTTCAATTAAATGGTCCAAGTTAAAGTTAATTTTTTATAGTCCAAGTCTTAAATAGTCCAAGTCAAAACCAATTTTTTAATTAAATAGTCCAAGTCAAAACCAATTTCTATCTAAGTTAAAATTAATTTTAATCCAAGTCAAAGTCAATTTTAATCCAAGTCAAACCCAATTTCAATCAAAATGAAAGTTAATTTCAATTAAGTCAAAGTTAATTTCAATCCAAGTCAAAGTCAATTTCAATCCAAATCAAAATTAATATTAATTAAAGTCAAAGCCAATTTTAATCAAAGTCAAAACCAATTTCAATTCAAGTCAAAGTTAATTTCAATTCAAGTTAAAGCCAATTTCAATTCAAGTTAAAGCCAATTTCAATTTAAGTCAAAGCCAATTTCAATTCAAATCAAAGCCAATTTTAATTCAAGTCAAAGCCAATTTTAATTCAAGTCAAAGCCAATTTCAATCCAAGTCAAAGCCAATTTTAAATCAAGTCAAAACCAATGTTATTTTTATTTTATTTTTATTTTTATTATACAAGTCAAGGCAATATAAGTATATATAAATAATTCGAGAATATGTTTCCCTTCAAATTGGGAGATATTTTTTAAGAGGAGAATAGTTACACCTTCACCAAAAATATCAGCGAATGGAACTGAAAAATAAAAAAAAAGAACAAATATATTAATAAATATTCTATGAAATAGACAAAACTTTCTATAAAATATATTGCATTTCTATTTTAACCCTTTTATAAGAAAGATAAAATTAAGATTATAAAAATCTGCGACTTACAAGGAGATGTCACTAGTGACTTTTTATCGATTTTTATCTCTTTTTGCTTCTTTATTAAGGAAGCTTTGTTTTCGTAAACCTCATATATGGACCTTCGATCACGTATGAAGCTGGGTCTAATTAACCAATTCTTAAAAATAGAGATAGAAAAGACCGAAAGAAAAGTTTTTTTTAGTTTTCGATGTCAATGTGTTCAGAATGTTCTAAAACGTCAAAAAATCGCATTTTTTTAAATGTGTGGTGTGCGTGTGCGTATGTGTGGTGTGCGTGTGTGCGTGTGTGTGCATATGTGTGTGTGTGTGTGTGTGTGTGTGTGTGTGTAGATTCCCTTTAATCACATATAAAGCTGAGTTTAATTAACCAAATCTTAAAGAATTATATATGAAATAGGAGTAGAAAAAACTGAAAAATATAATAGAATTATAAATAGCTCGATATCTCAAAAGCGGAAATTAGAGCTACTACAGATATTTCTCAAAAAATTCAAAATTTTATTTAAAAAATGAATCTCTTTACCAATTCTCGCTCAATTAAATACCAACTTTCCTTTAATGATAGGGGAGACCGGGGCAAACTCGACACAATTTTTTCAATGGCAATTTTCAACAATTAATTAAAATTTTCAAACAAATCCAATGGTACACAATTAAAGAGTGTTCCTTCAGGTACAAAATTGCTTAAAGAAGTTTTGCTGTATGTCGCTTAGTTTTGCTCCCAGGAAAGGAAAAGTGATGCGAAGACAAATTTTCAAATTGAAAAATGCCGGGCCAAACACAACACTTTGCCTGATCGACACAATTTGATCTGAAACTCATTTTTTTTTGTCTGAAACTGAAAATACATTGTTTATCGTGTATTTGGAAAGTACAAAAATTCGGAATTAAGTAAAACAATTATTGGAAATAATGAGAACAAAACTTGTTGAACTTTCAATTATTTTCATCTAAACTCATGTTTGAAAAATTAATTTATGCAAGTAAATTCGCGATCGGACGTGCACACATATTTGTCATAAGCCATATGGCTGTATGACAAGCATCGTTTGTTATTAGGAGCTGATGAAATGACGTGGTGTCGACTTTGCCCCGAACCTCATTTTTCACTTTTTTTTCACTCCAAAAACATAAAAATTTTGAAAATATGCAAAAACTATTATCGGATTCGTATAGAGCATCAAATTTCCCATCAAAATCACTTACATATAGGTTCGCAAGAGTAAAGCTCAATGAAAGAAACCCAGTAAACAATTTGTCAGCAAATTGTAACCAATTTGACACAAAATACGCGCAAAACTTGTCGACAAATTCGGTGCGATCTGTGTCTGCAATACGCTTGTGTTTTGCTAGCCAAGCTTGTGTACATGACTTGACACCAAATTGACGCCAAATATCGAGCAAAACAGGACAGCAAAAGTTCAACGGCAAATTTGCGCTATATTGTGAACAAGGCTTGCCAACAAAAGCTCGACAGCAAATTTGTGCCAAATTGCGAGCAAACCTTGACAAAAGAACTTGACGCCAAATTGACACCAAATACCGAGCAAAGCTTGCCAGCAATCTAACAGCAAATTGTTGACAAATTGCTATCAAAGTTTGTTGACAAAACCCGACGCCAAATTGATATCAAATATCAAACAAGATTTGAGAACAATACTTAACAGCAAATTGGCACCAAATACAGAGCAAATCTTGATGACACAGCTTGACGCCAAATTGCAGCAAGCCTTGTTACGTAGCCATTAATAAATACTAAAATATATTTTTTTAGGGAAAATTAAAAGCATTAAATTATAAAAAGCATATAATTTTTTATTGATTTACAATAAATTATTTTATACATATGTTAAAAGAAATCTTTATATTTATAAAACATTATAAGACATTTATAAAATCTAACGGTGGCAATAAAATAATTAATTATATATTAATTACAGTAAATGTTATACAATGTGAATTTACTGACATATGCAAACATTTAACTTTGTCAACAGCACATACAATATTTGTAAACACTCGAGAATCTTATATAATGCCTGGAACACATACTCCGTGCGCAGATAATGCATTGGCCGGTATAAGGAGGATTTATAGAATCTTACTGAAAACACGAGTATAATTTCTATGAAAATGCATCTAAAACAATATTCTTATAAGCCTAATACTACTAACTTTCCTTTCTTTAATCATACAATAATAACTACCGTGCATATTTAAACAACTAGTTCAAACTTGAAACACGATTTATTATTTGCAAGAATGCAAAATTGAAATAAACAAATGTTCACAATGTGCATAGTTCGTCGATTACGATGGAATAATGCAGTACTGTTGTCAGAAAGAAATAACAAAAGAATAATATACATCATTTAGGTGCAAGCAACCGAAGTGAATTTTGTAGTGTTTGATGTAATAGAAATTAATATACAGCAGAAAAAAACTGTTCAAACAAAACTTTTAAACCGTTCAAACAAAACTTTTAAACTATTCAAACAAAACTTTAAACTTTTACAGATAAAAAAATACACGATATTTCATCAACAGTTCCAAGATTATTTTGAGAAATATTTTAATCAAAGAAAAAATATGTAAAATTTTTAATATTGCAAGAATATGATAGTTATAAAACTAAAGCATTTCCCTTGTATTTTAAATTGTTTTAAATTGTTTCTATTTCAAACTAATATTACAATTTTGCCTTAATCAGATTCAAACGGCAAGTAGAATGAAACATTTTATTACATAATATTACATATTCTTTATACTCTTATAACTCTTCTTTAAGACTATAAGAGTATAACTCTTTATACTCTTATAACTCTTCTTTATAACTCTTGTTTTCACGAAACATTTCGAATATTTTTTATTCTCATCACTATTCTCGCAGTTTTCAGAATTATTATCGTTGTCATCTGAATGAGCCTCGTTATTGTTGCCGGTGTGTCTGTTAATGTTAAATATATCTCTATAATTATCGTTATTTTCGAAATCAAAGTGTTCAGAGTACTCAAAATGATCAGAATTATTAGAAAATTCAGAATGGTGAGGAAGTTCAGATTCTTTTTGATTATGAAGAAAATCTGGTATTACGGAACTTTGGCTTTTAACGGAAGCATGTGCTTGCTGAATATGCGACTGATCGAATTCAATTAAAGAATCTGTTGAATTGAGTTCTTCTACAACTTCAACATTCACTTTCTGCCTTTTAACTTTCTTAGAAAGCTTATGAAACGGTGTTTTTTGGCATGTTCTAAAATAAACTGCAAATAAATTTAAATGTTATGTTTACATAAAATACATAGATTTCAAAATATATACTATCTTTACTTTTTAAAAACATTTATTTTTTCAGATTTTCTACTGCACAATCACTATAACAAATAGAATGTTAATGGAAAAAAATATAACTAAATTAATTAAACTAACAGTACAAAATAAACTTATAGGATGGAAGGCTGGCTGATTTTCTCGAGTTATAAAAAGGTCATCAATTTAAATTTAAAAACAAAATCTTGTTTAATTAAACAAATTTTAAATACAATTAACGTTTTACGTTTCGACTTTATATACTTAGTCTTCTTCAGAAACCTGATACATAAGAGATAATACATAAAAAATAATTAAAAAATAAAAAGAAATAAAATTGCTACAGATAAAAAGGATAGAGAACAAAGCCGCATACTTTGGACTGACTTGCCAGAAATGTAGCTAAGATCTACACTATGACATAGTATAGACCTTAGCCACAATTAATGTATATACGAGTTGTCAAAAATAGAATGAAATAAGTCAAGTAATAACATTGTTACTATTATCTATACTGTTGTTATTATTATCAAACGATATTATTTATTATTTGACAGTGTAAAATTGTAATGCATATATTAAAATTACATTAGGGCTAGAATATAAACCAAACCCACAAGAATGAGAGCAATTCCAAGATCTCAAGACGAGAATTAACCATATCTTACAGGGCGGAATTAAGGAGTCTGGATTACTGATTGAAATCAAAGTAAGAAAAGAAAAGAAAAAAAAGAAAAGAAAAGAGAGGGGGGCCTCTGCTTTTGTCTACGAGATCAATTCTAGGGCTAGAATATAAACCAGAGCCACAAGAATGAGAGCAATTCCAGATCTTAAGACGAGAATTAACCTTGCAGAGCCCCTTGTACTACCACGATCAATGTCGATCTTCCAATATGGCGTCCCAAATGAGAATATCGGAAGGGCCCTGCTCGCTGGACCGGACTCCTCGCCTCAATCCTCCCTCACAAGCTCTCCTTTTCCTGGCGGTGAGCTCTCCTTGGGAAGTCGAATCTCACTCGGTTGGTCTCCAGAATACGTGCCGCTTAGCTCAATCAGTTACGAAAGAAGGAAAACGTACTCGTCTCGTCCGAAGAAACGCAGCAAGAGCGGCCATGACACAAGAGCGAGGAAGGAGGTGGGGGCGCGTTGAAAGTGGCGACTCACGTGTCGCGCCATCTGAATGAAACGCCCTAAACATCGCTTGGTATTTGGCGTCAATTTGTTCTTAAGTTTTGTTACCAAAATTTGCTCAATATTTGGCATCAATTTGGCGTTAGGTTTAGTCAACAAACTTTAACAGCAATTTGGTGCCAATTTGTTATCAGGTAGTTGCTAAGCTTTGCTCGGTATTTGGCGTCAATTTGTTCTCAAGCTTTGTCACCAAAATTTGCTCAATATTTGGCATTAATTTGGTGTTAGGTTTTGTCAACTAATTTTAGCGGCAATTTGATGCCAATTTGTTATCAGGTACTACTAAGCTTTGCTCGATATTTGGTATCAATTTGGCGTCAATTGTGTACGCATGTTTTGATACGTATTTGCTAGCAGTTTGTCGACAACATTTGATAAAACAAATTTTGATGCAAATTTGTACCATTTCTGAAACCAAAATTTGTAGCAAGTATTTGGCATTATTTGTTCGAACAGATTTGGCTATCTGGGAATTTTCGAGAGATCAGAAAAATTACTTTTCACCATTAAAAACGCTTATCACATGCATACATATTTTCAGTAATGCTATTTATTATAAAATACGTTTACGAATAAACGATATTATAAATATTTACATGTTTAATTTGGTTCAATAAAAAAAAATTTCTAATGCGGAGTGGGGGTATGTCCATCAACATAAAAATTTCTAGTCGCCTTAGGTAACTCTAGCTCTATGCCATCTAATTCCTTCTTCAAAATTATTTGACAACCTAGAAAGAAAACATAAACAAGATTTATTCGTATTTGTGGAGTATATATATGTTAAAGTTTTTTTTACTCCTTACAATTATGTTGGGCTATAATGTCACAAACAAAAAATCGTTTTTTATATGTGCATATATGTATAAAATAAATTGCTTAACTAAGTTGCTTGTTTTCATATTATCGTTAGTTCAAAAGCAGAGGTTTTTGTCCGTTCAGAGTAACATATAAACGGTATTTCCAAGCCAAATGGCAGTTAGTGCGTGACAAAAATGTTTTAAAAGACTGCGTTTAGTAGTAATCAATGTTGATTGTTACCTTTAGTAATGAATAAATTTTATAATACTATGTTTTCATTTTCATTAAAAGAGGAAGTGCGAACAAGACTACAAAGATAATAATTAGTAATGGTTTAAAAACATTTAGACAGTGAGAGATCCATAACACCCCTATTTATTTAACTGAATTGCAAATAATGTAAAAAATGAAATCTAGACTAAAAATAATGAATTATTTTTAATCTAGTTACGATGTCTTATTTTAGTACGTCAAAAATATATAAATAGTACAATTATAGACTACGTTTACACGGCCCGATTTACGCCGAAGTTATAACATCGATGTTATAACTTCGGCGTAAATCGGGCCGTGTAAACGTAGTCATATATAAAGAATCCAGACACATTGACAAGATTTATTAGAATGTCACACATAGTGTCGTCTTCAAGGTCAATATTAACTCGGCATTATTAAGGCGAGACAGCTATAAACATTGTGTTATTTTTACATGCCCTATCTGTTATTCTAAAAAAAAATGGTTATTGTGAAAAAAGTTTTATAATAATTTTGAATCAATTTACTAGGAACAATTTGAATATAAAAACAAAACTTAATTTGAAAATTATTCTAAAAATCTTACATTATTATAATTTAACCCTCTACCTGTATACATGGGTCTACGACGTCCGTGCCAAAACAACATCTGCTTGTAACTTGAGAACCGACAAGCCTGCCTGTCTAACTCCCCCTTCTAAAAAAAGTAGGTGGGGGAAAGGAATCCAAGGATCCAAAGCCGCTTCGAAAGATAAACATATCGCTGAATGCCAAGCAAGTCAAATTTCGCACAGACGTCTCAGACCCAGGTATACACGCGTACATAGTCTTTATCTGTAAGTAAAAATGTTGCAGTTATTCATGATAAATGTTGTTTTTGGTCAAAACAATGTCCCTTTAAAAGATTTTGACAAATAGTTGCTTCTCTAGTTTAGTTATTCTCAAAAAATTGAATTTCGGACGGCGGCCAAAGCTTGGCGGACCAATTTTTTTCAACGTATTCTACATATTATTATATGACATAAAGTAATAAATTATTAAAAAATGTCATAAATGCTATATTATATATAATTTTTCATTTTATATATTCATATTATATATAATTATTATATTTAATTTTTCATTTATCAACGATTTTTCCTACCTAAAAAGTACCGTTTTGACCATCCTGAATAATTCAACTTTTTTGAAAATATCAATCTGCACTATTTTTTTCTTGAACACTTACCTCTGAAGTAAAAAACATCAAAAGGATTTTTTTTATACTGCGTAGAAAAAAATTACAAATTTTTAAAGAAATCCATCTCTTTCCTTTACTCTTATTAAAAGTTCATTAAAAATAAAATATTAAATAAACGATATTTATCAAAATGACTATCGAATCGTCAACTACAATGTATAGATGTTTTGTGAATTTTTTCAGATTCTTAAAAATACTTTAAGGTAGGGAAAATAACGTCAGACGCGACAGATCCACAAATGCACTATAAAGATAAAAAAAAACGTATACAGGTGAAGGGTTAAGTTCTTAGATTAGCTAAGATTTAATCAAAAACATCGCCTATTTTTATAAGAAATTTTGGGCTATCCGGACCTAGTCATCAATCATATATAAATTTTGTAGGTAATAATGGTAGTATTAAAGAAAAAATAATTTTAGATCCTCAAACCCCCGCCGGAAGCAGTTTTGACCTCCTAATGATGTCATTTTATTCGTTCAATGGCTCATCATCAGAACTGCCCAAGATGACAAATATGTCATTGCTATGCTTAGAAGGTCCTGTATATTTAAAAAAATAATAATAAACTGGTACATCCACCGCTTCATGCTCCCTCCGCCCAGGACAGACTTTATTGGTATCGTTGTATGGACATCACTGACTGTGTCACTGATTCCAATTCTTTTTGCCTGCGTAACTTAACCAAATATAAAACCAAGAACTCAGCCAAGAACTGTGTCAAAAAATTACCGAAAAATCAATATTTATTTGTTATCACTATTATTACAAGAAGGTAGCATAGACACAAAAAGAAATCTTTAGGCAGGAATAAAAACAAAAACTAGAATTCTGGGAGTCATGTTCAACTATAAAATAAAAAATCAGTTAATTGCAAGTGTGAAAACATCGTGTATTCATTTCGGAATCAGTGACACAGTCAGTGACGTTCATACAACGATACCAATGAAATCTGTCCTGGGCGGAGGGAGCATGAAGCAGCGGATGTACCAGTTTATTATTTTTTTTACCTACAAAATTTATATATGATTGATGACTAGGCCCGGATAGCCAAAATAAGCAAAGATTTTTCGCTCTTAGTAATCATATTATACATTTTTATTTTAGTAATGCCATTGTTTTTTTTTTTATAATAAAGTTGGATATACCTAGCCTAGAATTTTCCTTCAAAAAAGGTGCTAAATCCAAAAGATCTTCTTCCGTTTCAGTAGGAACTGGAAGCTTGTCCATGTAATCATGGTGTACATATACATGACAAGTTGTACATGCTAGACTAGCTTCGCACGCTCCTTCAATGTCGATTTCATATCTATGAGCTAGATAAAGTATGTTATCTCCTACTTTTCCTTTTACTTTAACTTTCTTGCCTGTTTTGTCAATAAAAGTGACATTAACTCTGGAAAGATAACCAGTAAGGTAATTTGCATTGACGGACTTAGAATTATAAACCTAACATAATTACCCTAACATAATAATATAATATAATATATTATGTTATTAATGGTATGTAATAGAATTGATAACAAGAAAATTCGTCGAATTTAACATTATAAAATTCTCACAAGCAAAAGCAAGAGATTATTATATTTATTGCACGTACAAAATTGTTTTATTACTATAAACAATTTCAAGTAAATTTATGTAATTTCTTAAAAAAAAAGTTTCGTTTTATGCTGATTTCAAAGTTTCAACATAAGTTATCAATTTTGTGGTGTAAAAAATTAATTTAACCCTCCGAGGCCACACCTCTTTTTTTAATACGCCCCGGCCACACTGGGGTGATCGCCACCCCAGACGGATTCAAAGTCTCATAATTCCAACTATGAGACGTAAAAATTCATGAAACATCTTAAAGGTGTTGTTCAAAAATATATATAGTACAAAACCCGAAATGTGCTCGATGAACAAAAATATTGTAATTTTTGGTCGCGATAAGAAATATACACCAGGGCTACACTGAGAGGAACCCAACTAAGGATCCTGGGTGGAGGGACACTGATTATAAAGCCTAGCTTAAAAATATCGGGCCATGAATTTTTGTTGGGGTGGCCGCCACCCCATATGGCCTCAAAGGGTTAAAAAATTTATCCATTTTGCAAATCTTACATGAAGAAAGAATACAGTTATTTTACCTACATATCAGCCTCTGTTTTAGGATCCTGTATTTCATACTCGCCATGAAATATAACTGCAAAAAATATGTATATTAAAGTTCTATTTATTCATTAGTATCAGCTTATATGTATAATATAGCATCTGGTAAAAGAAATATCAGTGGTACACTAATAAATTTACGGTAGATTTGATCAGAGATTTTGTCAGATTGGCATCTGCATTAGTATTTGAATTTAGCTTGTATTTTGCTAGCAGAATTTGCTGATATCTGAAAGCAACAGATTGACAGCAGAAACCAAGCAGATTTTGCTGCTTCATAATCATTTGAATAGAATAAAAAGGGCCTTTTGAATGGAACAGTCTCTTGTTATAGTACTTTTAAGTTTCTAATATTCTTTCTTGATCCTCAGTCTTTTCTTTAAAATCTCTCATTCCTTTATTGGAATATATACAGAATGAGGGTCAAGACTGAATTCAAGTCTCTTCCATTACTAATCATTCATGTTCACACAAAGCTACACATCAATCCTGATTTGTAAATGGAATTGTAATAGAATATTTGACTGAAATAGTTATGAAACGGCAGACTTTCAGCTTCTCTCACTAATTTGCCACAATATTCCATTACCCAGATAGCAAAGCATGTTTGAGCAAAATTGCGCAAACCTGTGATTGCTTATGATGCTGGCAACTTGCCGTACATTTGCTTCAATTGATTTCGAGTAATTTAATATTTGAAGCAACACACAGGCAACATTGGATATATGTATTGCCAGCAATTTGTCCGCAAGAGAGCAGCATCAAATTTATTTCGCGTTGCTAACAATATGACAGCATTGTGTGATCCTATGAATTATTACAGCAACATGACAGCAACAGCTCGAATTTTGAATCAGGCGATTTTAGACCGCAGCATAAGTTGCCGGCAAGTTGCTATACAAAATTGTTATATCGTGAAAGCATCAACTTTCCGACAAATGCGGACTCAGTTGCCACAATTCTGATAGCAACACATATTATGTTGTCGGCAACATGCCAACAACAATGCAGACACGTTGCTATCTGGGTAGATCTTACGGCTCGTCTACAATAGCCGTAAAAGTATGCAATAAGACGTGAGCAGTAAGCTATTGACCAACCACAGTCGATTATTCTTGAATTGTAAAAATCCCATTAGTCAACAGCTTACTGCTTACATCTTACTGCATACTGTTGCGACTATTGTAGACGAGCCATTACACTTCTGCTGGCATCGCTGACAAAATTTGTAACAAAGGCAGATTTCTACAAAATCTCTTTTCGACAGATTTGGCTATCGCAGTAGCAATGGCAATTAAATTAATAAATTAATTTTTTCTTTTTAATTACAGATAGAAAGTGTATACCAACCTCTAGATGTATGAATTTTGTGATTAGATAGCTTTATCAAGTGGTTCACTGGTGCACACTTTCTTTGTTTCATACAGAATAGATATAGTGGTCGTAGTACAAACGTCATTCTTAATACAATATATTTTATATAAAATATTTGGAGAAGATTGAAATACACATCAAGACACCAAGGTAGCACCAGAGAGAAACCTGAGAGCTGCTGAGAGCGGCCATCCGGATCGTTCCGTTGCAGCTTCCAGCGGACGTATACTGACGCGCCGTCTGAGAAAGTGGATGTCAACTACGTCGTTACGCTCGGTAACGGTACACACATGGTTCGTGTCCGTGCTATGGTTCGTGTCCGAACTACTCAAATGGAGGGGATATGCCACTCGGCAGTCGGCACCTCTATGGCCGGTATTCTAGTCGGATCTTATATTTAAGACCGTCTTAAGTATGATCTTAAGATATTATGAACCAATCACAGAGCCGTATTAGCATCTTAAGACATTACTTAAGACAGTCTTAAAATAAGATCCGACTATGAATACGGGCCTATGGCTGGTATTCACAGTCGATTCTTATATTTAAGACCATCTTAAGTACTACCTTAAGATGTCATAAGCCAATCACAGAGCCATATTAGCGTCTTAAGACATTACTTAAGACGGTCTTGAAATAAGCCAGCTTTAAGCTGGCCACACACACTTTTTCGTAACAGTAACAGTAGGATTTCGACCAATCGCGTTACTCGATTCGGAAACGTACGTTCCCGAATCGAGCAACGCGATTGGTCGAAATCCTACTGTTACTGTTACGAAAAAGTGTGTGTCCGGGCCCTTAAGCCTGTCAAAGGGCACAGTATATACAGTATACACAGTATATACAGTAGCGCAACTCTCTGTCGGCACTTTTGATGTTAGCGTGGATGAAAATGAACTGCACATGCGCGTGCGAGGTATGTAACCAATCAGAGCACCGATAATCTGTCTCACTTCCTCTCACTGTTATAAGTCTCTCTCTCTTTCTAATTTATCGTTGCGTGTCAGACGCGCGCGTTTTGATTGGGATAATGTATGGAGACGCATGTTTGACGTGCGTTATAACGCGCAGAAACGCATGCATAAACAACAAGGGTTACATTTGAGATAGAAATAAAACATGATGTACAACTAGACGCGCGCTATATATTTATTTATTGGCACTATATATTTTTTAATTATACATATATATAGGTATATACAAAATACAGATAAATTTTAATAATTTGTATAGCAATTGTACAAATGTGCCATATTACTTCTTCGTGTTATACACGAGTTGTATAACACAAATCAATAAATTATTTATGCTATCAATATTTAAACGGTCACAAAAGGAAATATCAAGGAAATATTAAGAAAATTATATAATACAACTTGTAACTTAATTTTATCTAATTCTTTTTATTCACAATGACAATTATGTATATGTAATATATCTAGGTATATGTATATGTGACAAATGTATAAAACTGTCAAGTTACATGATTTCTGCAATGATAATTGCAATGACAAAGTAAACGAAATGAAAGAACTAATAAAAGTTAAATCTGTTACATGTCTTTTTAAAAAGCGGATAAAAAGTATGTAAATAAGTTGATGACTCGTGTTGGCAATATTCTGTAAAAAAAAGAAAAAAAATATAAAAATTATGAAATAATAAAAAAATAAACAAAACATACAAAAACTTAATTATATAAATAATACAATAATATATATGTAAATATCATGCAAATTAAAGAATAGTAAAACAAAATAAAAAATAATAAAAAGTGCATAAGATGTAAAAAGAATGTTAAATATAGTTTAAGTAAAAGATAGTGTGTATAGAAATGCAAATAGTATATTGAGGTAATGTTTCTTTGAAAAAATTTTATTCTAGTGTACAATTTCACAAAATATATAAAACAAGTACAATATGCAAATAGTGAAAAAAAGTAGCTAAAAGAGAATCATAGATAGCTTACACCAACCAAATACATAGTAAATCTTCTTCTTCCTTTATAATGGCACCTAGCCTCATCGGGGCTAATGCGGCCAGATAGAAAACACATATTAATATATTAATGTAAGTTAACAAAGTCAGTTCCAAGCATACATATATAAAATAGAAATTTTATTGAAAAATATTAATACATGAAAATAAAAGAACGTCATACTAAAGTTAAAAGTATACAATAATAAAAATATGCAATTTGTGTAAAACATAACAAAATGTCTTGACTCCTAATATTCCTATACCTAAAATATATTTATTAATTTCTTGTGTCCAACTCTATCATTAGTCCGTACTTCAGTTACTCGATCCACCTCAGTACGAACCAAAGAAAGAGTGGTAAAGAAAGTAACCCAGGTAGCAAGCACTCGTCATTTTGACGTCAAATGACGTCAAAAGACGTCAAAATGACAGACTTTTGACGTCAATTGACGTCAAAATGACGAGTCTTGCTACCTGGGTAACTTAATATTTACAGTTAAAACTTTAATATTTAATACTTATAACACTGTATGTAACTATGAAATCTATTTATTATAAACATAGCATGCAAACAGAAAATGAAGATTAAGAAAATTATAAGTTGTTATTACCATGACCATAAACTGTTATAACATAAACACGTGAAAGTATATGCTCGCAAATACAATGTCACAATCAGTCATACACTTAAGAAATATAAATTAGTAATGGTATATAAAAACAAAACTGTCTATATATATATATGTGTGTGTGTGTGTGTGTGTGTGTGTGTGTGCGTGTGCGTGTGCGTGTGCGTGTGCGTGTGCGTGTGCGTGTGCGTGTGCGTGTGCGTGTGTGTGTGTGTGTGTGTGTGTGTGTGTGTGTGTGTGTGTGTGTGTGTGTGTGTGTGTGTGTGTGTGTGTGTGTGTGTGTGAAGTGAAATAAAGAAAGCAATATATATTATATATGAAAGAAAAGACTTATAAATGTAAAATATTCAACATTTTTCTGTTTCTTTTACCAATACGTTTACATGCCTTATTATGTTGTTTTAAAGTATAATAAATGCGCATACGGAAAAATAATTTTATTAAATAAATTGTTGGGAAATGTGGACACGGCGCTTCAAAAGTTACATTCTGTGCAAGTTGAAATAAATAGATACCAATGTTTTTTTTAAAGCAATTACTTTCAACCGTTTTCACAAATATTTCCTCTAATTGATGTATATAAGCATAAAAATTATTACTTGGTAAATTTAATTTTCCAAAAGGATTTTCCTCTGTATTGTAAGCTCGGAAAGAACAATACAAAGCAGTATCATCTAAGACAGTCATATTTTCATTTACATAATCTGTACACGCTTCACACGTATGCATTTCTGTACATTTTTTTATTAAATATCCGCAAACATATTTAAAGGCATTTTCTTCTGGTAGTTCCATGTTATGATAATCGTGATTGGGAATATCTAAAATTACACGTGCCGTAGATGGAATAAATTCTGAGGAAGTAGACGGATTCGAACATGACACACCAACTAAACTTAACATGCGATCAGTATCTGCAGCACAATTTTGCGCATCTGAATGTTGTAACATCTTCATACTAAATAATTTTTTAAAGGCACGACTAAATTGTATCGGTGTCGGATTTACAGAATTACCGCCTTGTTGTCTAACACAGCCAAAGAAATTTTCTAAACAATCTTGATTGATTCTTCGTGTCCGAATATGTGGAAAATTATGACATTTTAATTTTTCCCAAAGTTGCATCATGCTATTAATAGTTATTTGCCAACATTCGAAGCAATTAACTTTTACACGAGATCCTTTCTCATTAATTACATTAATAGTTTTTAACAAACATAACATTTCTTCTAAAAATTTAATTTGTTTTTCGCTTCCTGTAAATACTTGCCGATATTCCTTTGGACTATTTAAACTGGAAGAATTTAAAATATCGAATAATTTATCAAAATGGTCGATATAATCTATTGTTCCAACTGCTGCGCTTGGAAGAAGGCCCAAGGACAAGTAAGTGCACATGCCTGCACACATACGATTACTGAGAACTTGAACAGCGTATGATACTCTCATTTTATCTAAATTATTTGGCTCGATATGCTTTTTAGTTAACTTTGGGACCAATTTTATCCACTGTTTACTGTCTCTGTTATAAAATTCAATAATATAATCCCATGAAGCAACTTTGTTATTTCCAAATTGTATATTATGTTTCAACAAATTATCACGAGTTCTTTTCATTAAATGCGGAGTATCGAATATATATATAGTACCTCATGTTCGTCAACTAAAAAGATTGAATTTTGTACAGAAATACCTAATTCTCGGGATAGTTGTGTAAAGTTAGATCCCATGTCCGAAATTAAAGCATGCACAGTAGCACCGCAATGTTGTAATTTACGTATAACATCAAATAGAATAGGTTTCAATACATTAGATTTACATGCATTCTCGACAAAACAAAAGCAAAGGGGAAGTTTCCAATTACCTGCAATGCTACGTGCCATAATAACTAAAACACTTTTTGCAGGTAACGGTTCTTTCTGATCATTACCGGTATCTTGAAAACCAATTATTTCATCTTGTGAAACATTGTAAAATAAATGAGCTTGTAGACTCATTTCATCTATGCACAAAATGCAATGACGTTCTAATAGTGGCAATGAATTTAACTTTACAGCTAACACATCAAAAATTTTACCATTTATACCGGGTTTAATTTGCCACGTTTGTGTAAACTTGTGTAGACTGCGTATGGCAGGTAATGCTAATTCTTTTTGAAGTTCTTTATAACATCGCGGACTTAGAATAAGTATATACCTAAAGCGAATTGTTTAAATTCGGAACTATACCGTCTTCCACGTTTGCTTTTAATTTTCGCATCAATTTGGGCAGATAACAATCGTGCGAAAGTTGGAGAAAAAAACTTACAGCCTAATTGACGTAGAAACTCATGGTCCTTAAGCTTCTCTTTTTCTGATTTCTTCTTCCTTATAGTTAAAATCTTCACTTTCTTCTGAAGCCGTCTGTTTCTTTCGTCCAGTGTTTTTACTCTCCCTTGTAATCGTACAATGCGTTGTTGCAATTTTTTCTTCCGCGGACTTTTTTCTCTTCTTATTGAGCGTGTGCTGCTGGACGTGCTCCTATACATAATATATACATATATTATAGCAAAAAAACAGATAGTAAAACTCTAGAAAGAAAGTTGAAGTATTAATTACAATTTTAGAAATGTCAATAACGAAAAAATATAAAAATAAAATAAACCAAATATTTATTATAAAATCTTGAAAAACTTATATTTGAATATTATAATTAAATAGAGATGGTATTGATAACCTTATTTATTTAAAATTATCTTATATATACATATATTCCTTATATGTATATGCAGACATGTTAAAATAAGACAAATGTTTATAAATACAATTACTCTCACGTAATATTATTTATATCTTGTTATATTAAATGCAGAATGCAATTTTTAAAAGAAAAGAAACATAAAATGGAATGTAATAAGTTGTAAGTTTAAATCAAAATCTACAGACTGATTATAAAAAACTGTATAAAAGAAATAATATTATAAAAATACATATGTATGTATATAATGTAAATACAAATACGTACGGCTTAGCAATATGGACATCTTTATCACATTTTGGCATCTGCTCTGTAGGCGGGAATGATTTCGACTGTAAGTCACTGAAACATATCATTTTAGTGTAATATTACTTTTCATTGCAAAATAAAAAATGTCTAAAAAAGTTAATTATAAGAACAAAATGTATAAAAAAAGTTAATTATAAGAACAAAATACTATCTATAATAGAAAGATAAATACATTTTCAGATATTTAAGTACCTATTTGTTTCCTCTTGTTGTAAAATATAAATATTTTCTTCTTCAGGTAGCTCTTCATCCATCTTTTCATTTGCTGATGTTGTAATACATGCATTGCTATAAATTATATGCAATATCATTAATTAATGTGTATATTATAAAAATATTGTTTGATATTGTTTAATATACAATATACTATTGAATATAAAAAGAAAAGATTATACATTATAAGATGTGTATATGGGCTTACTTTCTTCCAAAAAATATTGTTGGTACAGCATCTGGTTGAAGATGAGCTCTACTCTTACTTATCTTGTACCACTTTTCTTCAAAATGTAAGTGGCACAATCGGTAATTGCGATGGCCATATTCTGCACCCATTGCTTCCAAATCTAATCTTTCACAAGCACGTATCCATTGCAACCATCTGTAAATATTATTCAAATTTGTAAATGTAAAGAAATATTTCAATAATATATACATATGCATGCACATAATAATATACATACATTTAGAAATACAAAAATAGTATTTTATAATATGTAAATTTATACTTGTTTTAAAAAATAATAATTAATAAATAAAATCATATACCTTTCATGTTCCTTTGGAAACCGAAAAAAATGTCGTTTTTCTACAATATTTTTATTGCATTCCCGAACAACACACCACGCGCTTGATTTCTTCACAAATACCTGCAACAAAGCTAAGACCAAAGTGCTTTTCCTTTATATAAGAGAATCGAGAATCTGTACAATTTTTGTACAGATTAACTATTCTCCGTAAAGAAAATAATTTGTTCTCGGTTTTCTTGCACCGTTTACTAAACACCTGTACACTATTCACTGAGGACTTATCACTTCACCACTTTATCACTTTCCCAGATAGCAAAATGTGTTCGTTCTGAGTACATATTGTACTCACGTTTATTAAAAACATGATGGCAAGAATAGACACAGATGCGGGCTCATATGTTGCTCAGAATGCAGACATGTTATGAAATTTATAAAAGTTTACAAAATAGTGACATAATGAACACATAAATGTTCAATGAAATACTGCATATTGTGTGCATATAAAGCTCAAGAAATGACAACAATTTTAAATATTTCATACTTAATAAAATTATTTAAAAACATGTAAATAAATAAGTAAGACGTATCCAACAATTTATCAAAAATTGCTTCGCAGACCTCTGCACTATGTGATACCAGAGGTATCACTTAAGCTGATCTGCAGCAAAGAACATTGTAATTAGGCTTCTCACAAGCTCGCCTCTTATACTAGCGCGTGATGGTTTTTGATTACGAGAAAGTGACGCGTGGTATAGCCGCGTCGCGGCAGCGTGTGGTACTAGCGCTCGCGGTAATTGTTGTAAAATTATTTCCACCAGGGTCAGCATGTGATTATCATGAGTTGGCTAAGTAACGTCAATATCTGAGCTCATATATTTCCTCATATACATGTTAACTTGTACTCATGATGTGTATCATCACAATATGATCACAAGACATACATCACATTTCGATCAATATCAGAAGATCATGACGTGATGAAATCTGATCATCAGGCATTGTTATCTGGGTTATTATTTCTCGCATCAGATCACATCAGATGTCCGTTGCCGCCACTTTCTACTGAACGGCCATTTAAATGTCCTGCATGGAGCATCTCAACGGTGCTGACAGAGAGCGAAAATACAGAGAGGAAGTGAGCAGAAGTGAGACAGAATATCAGTGCTCTGATTGGTTACATACCTCACACGCGCATGTGCAGTTCATTTTCATCCACGCTGAAATCGGGAGAGTTGCGCTACTGTATATACTGTGCCCTATACTGTGCAAAGGGCACAGTATAGGGCCAGTATAGCACTCCTCCCAGCGCATAGACTGCTTCTATTTCGACTTGAGGCAGTTGATGCGTCTGATGCGTTTATGCGGTCTATGCGCCCAAGGAGCGCCAATGCGCGTATAATGCGCTTTGAATGTACACTTAACGTCATTAATGCCTGGTCCACTAAAGTTGATGCATTTTGGAACGCATTCAAAACGCGTGCAACTTTCTAACTATTCGTGCATCGTGACTAATCGAGAAACGGCAACGCTGTCCCCAGCTGTCTTTTGGCGCACATATTTTGACACGACGTAAGTTTGAAATAAATATGCAAAGTGACAAGATATATTTTTAATTTATTTCAATCATATAATACTGTTTGTGCTTTTGCAGAATGCAGGAAATACAGATTCCAAATATATTGGTAAGTCTATCGGTGCAAGTAATATTGTCGCTGGCACAATACTATTTATGAACGAATGAATGAATGAATTAAATAATTAATTAAATCATTAATTAATTAAAAATTAATTAATTAATTTATTTATTCATTCAAAAATCATATCAGTTTACAGATTGGTTGTTCGGGAGCTGAGTTCATAACGTGATTTATTTATTAATTTAATAATTCATTTAGTAATAATTAATTAATGTTCCAACGATAGCTGTGTTTCACACAGAAATTAATATAAAGCTATCAAAGATCTAACCTTGGACCGTATGGCTTTGATTCTAATTTGATTAATTAATTAATTAATTAATTCACTAAAAAATCATATCAGTTTACAGATTGCTTGCTCGGGAGCTGAGTTCATAACGTGATTTATTTATTAATTCAATAATTTATTTATTTATTCTATCATTAAATTATTAATACATAAATTAATTAATATTTAATGATAAAATAAATAAATGAATTATTGAATTAATAAATAAATCACGTTATGAACTCAGCTCCGAAACAAGCAATATGTAAACTGACAGGATTTTTCTATCGAATGGACGCTGATGCGGTATTGCGATGTGACAGAGGCTGATTTTGTTTCAGAATTAAGCTACCAAAGAGTTCCTTGAGCGTTATAAAGCCAGTAAAGAAAAGGCAAGGAAAAGCAGTTACCAATATTGTCCTCTTAAGACGTGTCCATCAGGTAAGTCGCAAGACAAATACTTGTTTAGGAAAATGGATGCTGGTCTCTCTCAATTCATTTATAATATTCTTTATTTATAATATACTTACTTCTTTATTTATAATATTCTTCTATGATTGATTTTGTTTCAGAAGCTGCCAAAGAATTTGCAGAATCAAAAATATAAGAAACAAGAAACAGATATTAGCGATTAGGAAAATGAATTACATATCGAATAAGTAACATTTACTTCGCCAGTCAATAATTAACACAATTGAGAATTTAATTGAACTACACCGGCAATGATTATAATCGTGGTAACGATTATAATCGTTACCACGTTTAATATATTAATATACAGTATACAGCCAATAGAAATCAAACTTTGTACTAGAGTAAAGTATGCCTTTCAACTAAAAGCATCCAACCAACTAAGAAAATACATAAATACATTTGAATGAGACACAAAAACAAGTAAAAAAACGTTCAACATGTGTTCAGTCATACAGATATACATAAAATTAACTTATAAAATAAAAAATAACTCATAAAAATAACTTATTCATTGCAGTTTGGCAGGCAGAGGAGCCAACTTATTGCACAGCCGCATGCATGGCCATTGTCTTACTGCTGAAACAATACTCTTTAACTAGAGCAGCTCGATCAGCATTCTCCTTCAAAGTGCACATTTTCAAACGCATAGTGTAGAATCGATACAGAATTTTCTTTGTGATATCATGGCATGAGGGAATGTTGGTGCCCTCCCACACATACTGCAGTTGTTCAGCCATAAATTTGGCTATATCATAATTTTCCACATTAATGAGGAGATTTCTTGTTTCTCTAAATGATAATTCAGCCTTCATTATAGCACGGAAACATTCGTCAGATACAGAATACAGGGCATTCTCAGTGTACTTCCGGAGCTCAACAACATGACCATGAGGATGGCAACCATCACCCTCCCACAGGACAGACTGAAAGCAAGCATCACAAACCGTCATATTCATTTTTTTTATGCTGTGAATGACCGTGCCAGCCACATCATATATAACAGGCCATTCCCAATCATCAATAAGATGCATGTGTTCATCAGACAGCAAAGGGACGTGAATACTTGAAACCTCCATGAGCCCATTGACTTCCTGGGTAGAGAGTCTTGTAGCAGCCATTTTTTTAGAGAAAGCTAAAAAATCTTTTCTCTCGTTCTTCCTCTTCCTCTGACAAATCAAAGTCATAGTTAGAATTTTTTATTTGCTGACACAGTTGAGTAAGAGTTATAACCTTAAGATTATCTTTTAAGTTCAGGGCATTTGGAGTTGGGAGGCGGAATCTCAAAAGTGAGAAGAGATTCTCAAGGCAATCTTGAGTGAATCTCCCAGTCAAAAGAAAAATGTAGCCCCGTTTCTTTAAGAAGTAATCTTGAAGCAGAAGTATTGCTGTACTTGCCATCACAACAGCAGCTTGGACGGGCTTCCATCTACCCAACTCACCGACTTTTATGTGTTGAAACACATATGCAGTTCTCCTGATGTGATCTAAAGCTGCCTGGTATGCCTCATGGTTCTTTAAGTTAAGGGCCGGCCAACTTCTTTCCACGGTTTGTCATTAAATCAAACCAACGGTTGACCAACCCGACCCAATATGCTGTTGTCCTGTAAGTTTCCTCTTCTTTATGTAAAGAAAGAAGGGTAAGACCAACTTCAGTCCGTCTGCAGAACACTGCTCTACTCGTACTTGTCTTCATTTTGGCAAAATTGTTGGTGCAGTGAAGGTTCTTCTCTTTCAGTCTGAAGGCAATTTTGAGCTCAAACTGCTTCTCGTAGCCCATTAAATCATCAAGGTGAGCAATGTTTACTTCATCCGTTACAAGATTTTCACTATTAACAATGTCCAGGGGGAGTGAGATAACATTGTTGGCGTTCAGCATAGTGGCAATATTTTTGAAGGCATGAACTGGGTCAGGCATGAATATCAGCTCATCTCCAGACCTCTCAGGATGTGGTATGTTGACTTTGACCTCGCTTCTGGTACACTTTACACCAAATGCCTTCCACATACCTCTATTGTCGGAACCCATATCACTTATAACACAGCAAACCCTCAGCCCAATACCTTCTGCCTTTTTCAGAATTTGCAGAACTATTGATTGCATAGCTTTTCCTGTTGCATTTTCCACCTCAAGCAATTCTTCATCTACTTTACGTGTAAAGTAATATGCAACTGGAAATTTCCAGCGGAGGGAACAACCTGCAAGCATGAACACTAATGCTTTTCTAGCAAGCCCAGAATGGGTAGGAAAAGTGCATTTGCCAATTATTTTCTTCAGTCTTGTATCATACACCTCACCTTCTTTAATCGCAATTTCATCCATAACTAGTATACAGTCCTTGTCAGGGTCTGGCATACATGGGACTTCACACTGCATCATGTCAAATACCTCATCTATAATACCACTATCAAATCTGCAGTTCTTAACTTCATTTTGCAAGGAGCGTATAGATGGGAATATCGGATAAGCTTTAACAAAGTCACTGTATGCACGAGTCCCCATTTTCATCTTATAGATTAAACCTTCACGAACAGATGCTGAGCTCCACTTCATACCTCGAGTACTTCTTCCAGTTAAACCCCTTATCTGATCCTTGCGCAACCTAGTCTGAAGAGCAATGTGACTATTTATATTCTTCTCTTGGCATCTTTTGAGATCCCTGTTTGCAATCTTCTGAAGTTTTTTCATATTCACGTATCTAATATACAGCTTAGAGTTGGCTGCCTGTAGAAGATTCAATTTTTGCTGCAACTTCTGAAAGGCTTCTTCTTTGCTGCGGATATTCTCTTTCAGCATTTCTATGTCACTTGCAGCATTAGGTTTGTCATGAACACCATTCAGAGTCTTTCCAGCATCACAACCAGCGTTTGCATCGCTTGCAAAGCTAGACACACTCGGACTCTCACAAGGAAAAAGAGATTCTGATTCCACACTTTCACATGGCGCAACAGGAGGAGGCGAGTTTCCACCACTATTCACAGCCAATGTATGATCACAGCATTCATTGCTATTTGTAAGGGGCATATCCCCACAACTCGCTGCACTCTCGTCATTACCTACACCAGAGTCACCACATATGATAGGAGTGGTATCCGATGGATCAGCTAAGGAACCCATACATTCATCCATACAAGTAATACTGACATTTCCGATATCTTGGAAAGTTTTATGTCTGAAACCAGAATATGGGTGGTCACCTCGTCCTATCCTCTGCTTAGAGTCACACAAAGGAGTGGAGGAGTAGAGGTGGTCCGAATGTGAAGCCTGATGCTTAGAAGGTCTGCGGGAAGTTTTATTCGGAATACTGTTCTCGTAGAAAGAAGTTGGGATAGCCGAGATGCGCAACTTTCGCGAACCGTCCACCCTTGGCATCTCCCACTGGTTCCCGTCAAAGTGAGTCTGTACATCAGAAATGCATAAGCCATATAAGACGTCTGAAAAAGGGCGATAATAGTTAATGGCCTTAAATGTCCACCCACCTCACACAGATAACTCTTTGAGTGTGGATTCCAGTTAGGATTACATAGAACGCGGCGTATAACTCCGATCCATATTTTTCTTCGGTCTTTCTCCTTGGGGATAGAGAAGAGGGTAATTCCTTGCCCATCCCGATTTTTGCAGTTCGGGGCACAACAACGACGTACCATCTGCAGAATTCAGACATGTATAATATATTCATGAACTGCAGTGGCAAAGATATTTTGCCAAATTGACATTACGTTTAACCACTAATCGATTTTTCTCAATTTCAAACGTTAATGCAAAACACTTACAGTATATTAATTAAAGGATAGAAGAAATAAATCTTATATTATTTGTCAGGTTTCCTCACAAAAACAAATGTAGGAAACACTTCAATACTTACTTCTTTTGTAAAATTCTTCTGTCCGATTCTGTCATATCGCTCACTTAACACCGCAAATCTCCCGCTAGACCACAGTTTGAATCTCATGCTTGGGAACGACATGGCGGATCCCGGCGACCAATCAGAAAAGGCGGCACAGATCGCGCTTCTCTCTATATATAGGACTCTAGTCGTTTGATGTCATCATAATATCAATATTTGGTCATTATATATTGGTTATTATAATGTCAAAATGACATCAGATGATAGCTTTCTACTTGAGTTTTGTGTCCTTGAAGAGTCTATAGATAATTATGATTACTTCATAAATAACTTATGAAATATAATTTTCATATAGTTCATAATTTGTTAATAAATATTTGTTCAGGTTTATTTAATTGGAACCCACTCGGCATGTTATGTTGTTGAAATATTGAAATATTCGGAAATGGTGCAGAAATATTTCGTTAACATTTCATTTGTAACTATGCATCTGAAATATTTCAGAAATGTACCTGCATCATGTTTTTTATAATATTGCATTAACAATATTTCTGAAATCTTTCAGAAAGTTGTTTACAATATTTGGAAGTTTCTGTAATATTGCAAAAAAATGTAGCAGATGCAATATTTCAGAAATATTTCTGAAACATTATAAAAGTAATATTACGTTTGCATTGCACGAATAATATTTCTGTAACATATCAAACGCAACATTGCATTTAAAATATTTCTGAAAAATTTCTGAAAGATTGCGTAGGTAATGAAAAATTGAATTGCAGGCAGTGAATTTCTACAATATTGCAGAAGAAATATTGCAGATGTAATGGTTCAGAAACATTTCTCTAATAAATGATAAACTATTATTACGTTTACATTGCACGCGTTATATTTTTGAATGTTTCACATACAACAGTGGATTTGTAATATTTCCGAAAAGTTGCTGACAGACTTTAGAACTTATAAAAAATTAAATTTATTATTATATAATTATTGCATTTTATTGCATTTTGTTTCTTTTATTAGGAATTTTCTGATATTCCAAATTTTGTCATATGGCATTTTTAATATAAAATATAAAATATTTAATAATATTTAATATAAAATAATATTCGACGCTGACTGGCAAAAAAGATTTATTCGTATATCTGTATTGTTAATATTGTTATGCGATAACTTTATGCTCACCAAAATAAGCAAGTATAAGAAAGAAAGAAGCGTCAGAGTCAGAGGATCACCACTACCCTGTTCGATCATCGATGTCAAGCAACAAGGCGCCGGTATACTACTTGGATGGGTGACCGGCTGAGAGAGCGGATTTCTTCGTTTACAATAAAAAATAATTTACAATAATATTAAAATCTCGGTAGTATGAAAATCATAAATAAATAATGGCAAAAGCAAGAAGTATAAGAATAGTAGAATTATTGAGATGATCGATAACATTTAACCTGCATAATGAGGTTATAAAATAAAGCATATGAGAGCACACAACGTTTCCCACTCGGCATGTAATATTTCAGAAACATTTCTGCAAAATTCCATTTGAAATATTACACCTTTCATCAATATTTCAGAAATATTTCACGACCGTTTCTGCAACATTTCTGCAATGTTTCAATCGGCACAATTATTTCAAATGCAACTTTGCTGAAAGATTTCGGCAATATTTCGGTAATATTATTGAAATATTTCTGAAATATATCTACGAAATATTGCAGAAACACTTCAGAGATATTTCAAATACATTTTACACTGAGAAAAATGTTTTGTATTAGCAAACAAAATTTTGTTACTGACGCAAAAACTATTTGTTGATATGTGAAAAATGAAATATTTTGTTACCGGAACAAAAAAAATATATTAAGCCATGTGCGTATAGCCGCCGCGCGTTTGTCCGAAGTCCGGTCTCTCAGCCGGTCACCCATCCAAGTAGTATACCGGCACCTTGTTGCTTGACATCGATGATTGAACAGGGTAGTGGTGATCCTTTGACTCTGACGCTTCTTTCTTTCTTATACTTGCTTATTTTGATGAGCATAAAGCTATCGCATAACAATATAAATATTTTATATTAAAAATGCCATATGACAAAATTTGGAATATCAGAAAATTCTTAATAAAAGAGAAAAAATGCAATAAAATGCAATAATTATATAATAATAAATTTAATTTTATATAAGTTCTAAAGTCTGTCAGCAACTTTTCGGAAATATTACAGTTGCAATGTTGTATGTGAAACATTCAAAAATATAACACGTGCAATGTAAATGTAAATAATAATTTTATCATGTATCAGAAATGTTTCTAAACCATTACATCTGCAATATTTCTTCTGCAATATTGTAGAAATTCACTGCCTGCAATTCAATTTTTTATTACCTACGCAATCTTTCAGAAATTTCTCAGAAATATTTTAAATGCAATGTTGCGTTTGATATGTTATAGAAATATTATTCGTGCAATGCAAACGTAATATTACTTTTATAATGTTTCAGAAATATTTCTGAAATATTGCATCTGCTACATTTTTTTGCAATATTACAGAAACTTACAAATATTGTAAACAACTTTCTGAAAGATTTCAAAAATATTGTTAATGTAATATTATAAAAAACATGATGCAGGTACATTTCTGAAATATTTCCGATGCATAGTTACAAATGAAATGTTAACGAAATATTTCTGCACCATTTCCGAATATTTCAATATTTCAGCAACATAACATGCCGAGAGTGGGATATTATATTAAAACAATTATAAATAAAGGAATGCAATTTTTCCAGACCATGTTTTTATTTTACATTTTGTACATTTTCGGTAAAATAAACCGCCGCGTACGTCTGGAGGTCGGTTATGTATCTTGAAACGAAGTGAAAATTACAAAAGTCAACGGGAAGACTGTGAATGACGACGACTGCACGTTGGCATAGCTTCTCCGCAAAAATAGAATATCTAATATCTAAACACAATATAACCTTTAACTATAATATACTTCACAATAATATTGAAGGAGCCATATTGCTTTTGGCATCTTGGATAAAGTTCTGATTGGTCAAAGAAAATGACGACTGCGCATCCTCGAAACTGTTACACCTGTCTTCTAACACCATGGCCTCGCACACAAAATTGCATAGGCTGCATATGCATAGCATAAAACCGCTAAACCAATGAGCATCTAGCATAAAGTCGCCATATTGATTTACATAAGATGCTCATTGGTCCAGCGGTCTTGTGCTATGCTTATGCTACGCTATGCATTTTGTGTATTGTTGGGAGCTTTCCAGCAAGCGACACAAATCGACACAAGTATCGTTTTTTTGTTACTCATTGCCAAAAAAGAAAGATAGAACGATGCTTGTGTCGACTTGTGTCGCTTGCTGGAAAGCTCCCATAGCCTTTAGGCTTCAGAGTACTTCAGACGATCAGCGAGCTCACCCTACTACATAACGCCGTGACAGTGGTCTAGACGTTGCTTGTACCAATATGGCTGTCATTTGTTAGTAGTGTATTTTTCTTTGGTTTCATGCGTATTTTGTAAAAAAAAAGCTACGTTTGGTGTCTTCCGTGCAGTGGCGTTTACGTGCTCGCGTGTCATCGCGATTCGTGCCTGACCGTGCCCGAAACCCGTCATTCTCCGCGATGCCTCGCGCTTGAGACGTCCCGTGGTCGGGATGCTGTGCGCGAGAAGCGGAACAGTTGCCCGTCACCAGCCATGTTCATGAAGTCTTTTTGTTGTGACAATCCTGTGATATAACACTCTCATGCAACGTGCTGTCTCGCTGAAGCGATCTCGCGCGCGCATCGATATATCTTGGTTTTTTCATATATGATTTTTTCATCTTCTCGCCTCGTTTTCTCTCGTCGCGTCTTATTTCGCCTCGCCTCGCCTCGTTACTCTCGTCTCGTCTCGTCCTGTTCTGTTCCGTTCCGTTCTGTTCCGTTTTGTTCCGTCTCGACCGTCTCATCTCATTTCGTTCCATCTCGTTTCGCCCCGCCTCATATCGTCTCATTTCGTCTCTCGTCTCGTCCCGTCCCGTCCCGTCCCGCGTCCCGTAAGAACTCACTTGCCTGTGTTTGCTGCTATCAAGTAAAGATTAAATGAAAGGTAATTGCATTATACCATGTGTGTTTATTTTGTAGTTGAACTTTGTTGCTTAGATATATTTAGTAGTTCATCAGCATTTGTACGTTTTGCTGACTTTGCCTGTCCATTGCTAACTTATGAATTGTGTCATTTTTTGGAAACCTAGATTTGTACATCTCTCTTTGCTCTAACTAGATGTTTTCATTTCTGGAACTCTATTGTTTCTGCAATAATGTTCAGTGTAGTTTTCATATTTTTGCATTTTCTGAATACTTATTATATTGAACACACAAATATTGGAACATTTCCTGTATAATCTTGATTATACAATTTTTGTACATGTTCCAAGAACTTTTTTCTTTTGAATTTATATATATTTTTAAGCTTATGCATATATGTATCTTTCATGAAGAAGGAATGCTACGTGTCACATTTCAATGTGACACTTGTATCTTGTTTGTAGCTTATAGGCCACAAGGATATCATTTTTTAGCACAAATTTAAAATTATTCTAATATGGTTTGTAGAACAAGATGTCACTTTTGCATTGTTTGTCATTATATCTGTTATACATATATATTACAGCAAAGACATGAAATTAGTAATTATACAGGATGTTCCAGATTTTTCCATACAAACTGTAATAGTATGTTCTATGAGCAGAAATAAGAAAAAAATATTATATAAACACAGATCCCAAATGCTTTATTAGAAAGTTGTAGCAAAAGTATGAAATGTATCAGAAACAATTTTACTTAAGTTTGCATTTTAAAGTATTGCCAGCTCATGTCAGTATTTAATATTGAACTTATCACTCTAGGAATTTGAACCTGTCAAACATAATTGCAAATAAATATTTGTAAAGAGTGTGATATGGCACTCTTCAATTAAGGAATATTCATTGATATTGTCTAACAGAAGCCACCTGCATTCCTTGTACTTGATGTATACAAAATGAATATCTGCGTATTCTTTGTGAAAATTTGCAGCATTTTGGGACAATATTTTACAAGGTACTGCTCGTTACTAGTACTCATACAAGTTTTCATAATTATTTTTAATTATTTCAAATAGTAAATACAATTAGAAGAAGTGGGTAAGGTAAACATCATCAAACTGTGTATCACTTACTTATGTATACAGTGTGTTACGTATCTTTGGCAAGACCGTTATTGTTTTTTCACTATAAAATTATAAAGGCCATTGCACGTAACAATGTTTTAGTTTCAATCGTAAGGCCGTAAGAAAATAGACCAATCACAGTCGATTATTCTTCTCGCGCTTGAAGAATAATCGAGTGTGATTGGTCTATTTTCTTACGGCCTTACGATTAAAACTAAAACTTTGTTACGTGCAATGGCCTTAACTTTTGCTATAACTTTCTAATAAAGCATTTTGGGATCCATGTTTATGTAACATTTCTTTCTTATTTCTGCTTGTGGAACATCCCAGACAACATGCATGTCTGAAATCGGGACATATGATGTCTTTAAAAGGTTTAATATCCTGATTCGAGACATGTTCACTGGAATACTACTAAAGATTGTACGGACAAACTTGGGACCCTGTATAGATTTACTAGTGTAAATTTATATATGGAAAAAAATATGTACTAGCATTAGTCTTATTGAAAATAATCTTGTTAATTTGATAACAATATTTATGAAACAAATAACATTTTATTAAGACAAGAGCGTGATGTATTTGTTTCATTAAAATCATTATTGAATTAACAAGATTATTTTCAATTAGATTGACTGTTAACTAAAATACTGTTAAGACATCTGTTTTTTTATGTACTTATATGACTTTCCTAGTAAAAGTGTTAAGAGACAAGACAATAGGTACTTTTACTAGCAGACTTGTGTACTTACTATTCTAATTTAGCAAACATAATCTCAAAATTTCAAAGAATATCAATTATATGCGTGCGTGTACGTGCGTGTGTACGTGCGTATGTATGTATGGATGGTAAATAAGTGGGTAATAAATAATAATTATAATAATAAATAATTACTAAATATTATTTATTATTTAAAGCAATAAAAAAGTATATTTTCTCTTAAATTTCAATGTACAATCTTTTTTATATCTTTACTTTAATGCTATGATATATTATAAATATAAAACTTAAGAATTTGATTCGCCAGTGAATAATTAAAAATTAATCAAAGTATGCTGATCGACCCAACTGGCCAAATTTTATTGATCAAAAAGACGCTTTGCGTAATATTATAAATATATTGATTTTTAAATAAAATTACACAAAATAATATCCTTGTGATTAATACAATGTAGTAATGAATAAAATTGACTTATATTCAAGTACAATACCTGCAATGTGCTACATCTACTATTAGACTCTGTCTCAAGGTCAAGAAGTATTGTATCTTTTCTTAAAATTTTTGAAGTACTAAAAAATTCCTAAAATATATACATTTTACAAAGTTTTTTTTTTAAATTTCTTGTTATTTAGATTGTTCCTGATTACATAGATTATTGATTGTCATATGAATGAGATTTTACTTTATTTAATGTACTTACAAGTTTTTATTTATCTTTCCAGTTATTGTATGTATTCAGAAAGATACAGAATATATTTTATAACAAAGTTTATAAAGTACAACAGTTTATTGGAGAGATTATTTTTAAATAAGAATTGTCCGTGAGTGTAAAAATCTTTACTTTATCCTAGTTAGTTTTCATACATAAAAAAAATCAAATTTATTTATAAATTTATAAAAAGTTTATAAGTTTTATATTAAATAATTTGTAAGAAAAAGAAATAAAACAGAATAACATTATTTATCTCAAAATATATTTGTAGGTTGAAATATATTTTTAGTTATGCTTTTGATATCAACAAATTAATTACTATATTGTAAATAAGTTATTGCCGATATTTGGTTTATTATACCATTGCATACTATCTGTTTAAAAAAAACAATTCAAACAATTAGAGATATTGAATGTAAGAATTGGATCATTATTCACATGAGAAAATATGCTTCTTTAATGTATCAGACTCATTTTAGGAATATAAGGAATATTCTATATATTTTTTTATTTTTAATTTTATCTTTTTAAAGATAATTTAGCATTTCATAACTTAAGCTTGCATATTTATTATTACTTCAGGTTCTGTATTTTATACAGTTGTTTTCAAATAAGTAAAATTAATAAATAAATCAGTTATTGAAAAAGTTTTATCTGAAAATATTAATGTAGTGGCAAGGATATATTACTATTATAATTTAACCCTTAAATGCCACCCGGGGTCCAGCGGACCCCAGACCCTTTAGAATGATATATTTTCAAATGTTCCCGCCAAAAATGGAGCTCATATTTATTTATTTATTATTTTTTATTTTTTTGATTTTGGAGCCAATATTTTAACTGTTGGCGATCTTAATTTTTTATACTATGTTGAAATTGAAATTTTAACAATATAAGCATTTTATTCTCTTATCTAAGCCTTGAACAACATTGAAAATAATTTTCATAACTAAATATCAAAAAATCAATAAGTAAGGAGACATTTTTCATGCTGGGGTCTTTTAGACCCCATGTGTCATTTACGAGATTCTTGAGAGGTGTGGCATTTAAGGGTTAAGATTAATTTTCTTAGTCTTTTTTAATAACAGGAACTCAATCAATGGATTGATTATTCATTTAGATTTAGAACATGATCTACGATCGTATTACACATTTTTGCCTAAAATAATATTTCTAAGTTGCCTAAGTTACTTTATATTTATTGAAAGTCTGCTTTATACGGAGTGCTCCAAAAATAAATTTAAATTTTATAATTTTCAAAAACTCCATTCCTGCATATTTTGATGAATAGAGTGAATTCAAACAAATTTCTTAAAATGTTATGTTTATATACATATACATATATGTATATATAAGTTCAAAGTATTCACAGCATGCCAGAATTGTATTTCTAATTTATATTATTTTTTTTTAACTCAACTCACATGTATGTGTAAGAACGTATTTTTATATACATATTATATGTTGCATGAGAGGAATGACAATAAATGATAGAGAAAGATTTTTAAGAGAATCTCGTAAAATTATTTTTTTCAATTTAATCATGTATTTTGTATGAAAATATGCATATATAACCGTATTATTAAGAATTTTATTTGGAATAAACCTCACTTCGTCAAATGTGCTTTGGAGAGTTTTGAAAAACCTTATACTATAAAAGAGAGAATTATGGCAGGTCGGTAGCAACAGAGGTGAGGCGGGGTGGAGCTCGAAGGAGGGATGAATGGAACGGCAGCAGTACGACACAGGGTCGGGGCTGGTGCAGGCACCATCAGTGGTGGAGCCATCGAACCAGCGCCCATCGCCACTCTGGTTGTATACAAGGATGACGCTGGGTTTGGAATGAAAGTTTCTGGTGACAATCCAGTCTACGTTCAGTCCGTAAAAGAAGGTCTGCATAAAAGTTCCATGTTTGCATTAATATTTGCACAATTAGTTTTTGGTAGGCCGTAGAATTGTTTTGAAATCACAAAAATTCTCCTTCAAGAGACAATGCGTTCCTGTACAAAATTTTTTATATATAATTTTATTTTAAATTAAAAGTAAAAAACAAATGTGTATAATTATACATAAAAAATGTTTATGTTTTCTTTCCCTTGTACAATTTCTGTTTGTATGAAGAGAAAAAATAAGAAGAATTAGAAAATAATTTGGAAAAATAAAATATTGCGTTGTTTTTTTCCAAAAAGTAAAATTTGACGAAATGAGAAAAAATATCCAGATATAGTTATATATGAGTATAATGATCACATATAAAATAAAATTACATATGATTATATATAGGATATTGTATAATCTAATCACAAGTTTATATTTTTGTAAAAAAAAAAACAATGCAAAAGTTATTTTTATAATTATTTTAAATTATCATTATTTTTCCTATGTATATGGACAGAGATTATACAAAGAAAATATATAATTTTTTAAATATATAATTACATATATTTATATAAAGATTTTTTTACCAGGACACGCTTAAGGATGATCTGGCTATACAATCCCAGACAAAAATTACTTTAATTTAGAATTGGGTAAAATTCTATATGCTTTTGTGAGTTAAGACATGCACCATATGTGCTCGTATCATGTAAAGGACTTAAATAATGCTAGTTAATATGATATTTGGCACTACAAATAAATATATTTGCACATTTTGCAAATTTTATGATTGTCAGCAAAAAACTTTTGGATGTGAATTTTACCTTAAACAAATTGTAAGAAACGACAAAATGTTACATATATTAGTAATATTTTATGTATATAGATATTAAATAATACTTAAAAACGCATAAGATGTGTAAAAAAAATGTCATTGACATAATATTTACCTTTCTAGCCCTATGTATCTTAACCTATTTTCAGAATTTTACATTGCTTTTTCATTAATAACTTGAGAATGCGTCAGTGAAGCAGTATCAACTTTTTTAGAAACGTTGCTCAGTATTTTATTTATTCACAAACAAAGTTTCAGAATATTGTCAATGGTACTTCCTTATAATTTTGTTTATATAAGTGAGAGTATGCTGTTATTTCATAAGAACTCATGTAAAATTAAAAACGGGTTAGAGAATCCATTTCAGGTTTTGCACACATGTTCAGATAATAAATAGAAACAATACCTGTATTAAATTTTCAGGCTATTGTCAATGTTAGAAAGTTAGCGCCAGAACATCCTTAAGCTAATGTATATAAAATTTACTGATACCAATTTTGAGACACTTATATTTCACGACACTACGAATAGAATCTTTTTAGATTTTCTTGAACCATGTACAAATCAGTATATACAACTGTCTTTAAATTTATTAAATTTATCAGTTTACGAATCCAACGTTGAAATTAAAAATAACACATTTAATACAATGATCAAATAGATAATATATGTATCGATTTGTGTTATGCTTGTAATTTTCATGGAATTTATAGGCTGTTCAAAAAAATCATTGATATCAAGTTTGATATAGATTAATTTATATATACGAAAATTAACTAATTAATGGCCATTGAATTGTTTATTTTAAATCTTGCAATCATGATCTCAAATTTGTAATTAGTAACTTTAAAAATTTTTAAATACTAATTTAAAGGAGCATTTCTTTTTTTATAATTAAAGATGTTATTTCTGTAGTCCTCTAAAAGTTAATAAATTATTACTAAATAATATATATGATTATACACATACTTTTTATAGCAACAGTTGTATCTATATATGGGGTATTCCATGCCAAATCGCCTAGGTTTGACCCTTGACCTCTCGGATTTGGTTTGTGATTTTTGATGTTATTGTTCCAACTCTAAAATGTACTCAGATTTTTTTTAGATTTTTTTTATAAATTTGATTTATTTATAATTTTTTAAGCCGACATATTGTTGACCACAATTTAAAAATCTGAAAAAATTCTCAAAAATCCTATATCAGATATCAAAATTTTTAAGCCTTGACTCAGAGTGGGCCAACGTTTGCTCCTATTTTTTTTAGCTTTTTTCGAACTTTTTTTTGAAAAAAAAAACATTGAAAAAATTAGAAGCATAAGTCAGTCCACTGTAGGCTGTTGCTTGAACATTTATATATATTGTTATATATATAACATAAGATTTTTGATAATTTTTTCAGATTTTTAAATTGCGGCCAACGATATGTCAGTTTAAAAAATTATAAATAAATTAAATTTATAAAAAAAATCTAAAAAAAATTTGAGTGCATTTTAGAGTTGGAACAATAACATAAAAAATTGCGGACCAAATCCAAAAGGTCGAGGGTCAAATCCATTGGCATAGAATGTCCCATACATACATTCTTATAGTTTATTAATATTTTTACAAGAATGGTGTATTTTAGGTGGTGCAGCAGCAAGAGCTGGTCTTCATGCAGGTGACAAAATAATCAAGGTGAATACAAGATAATAAGGTTTACTGAAAAAAAGCTACAGGAAGCTTGTTAGTCTAGATTGTTAATTACTTCTATTCCATGTGTGATATACTACATATATCATTTTTTGATTTATAACTCTTCACGTTTATCTGGAAAATTTTATTTTATATACTAGAACAATTTAGTGTGCATGTTTGAATGTGGGATATTTTTATCTTGTACTTATACTACTTATTGCAATGCATTATTGTATAGTCAACCGTTTGCATTTGTAGATATGTATCTAATTCTTCTAAATGGATTTTATACCTAGATTTTACATGATAAGACTTTAATTGATGTACATTTGATTATTGTTTGATAAAAATATCACAACGTTGATAGATTAAGGATTACAAATCTGTTTAAATTAAAAAAATTTCTTTTTAATAGTATAATTATAATAAATAGTATATTATAAAGTATGTTATAAACAGTATATTATAAAGAATAAATTCTTTCTACAGTATAATCATCACATAATACAATCAAAATTCTATTTTCTTATTCTATATTTCCTTATTTCTTATCTTTTTTCTTTTGAACTAATTTTCTACTGTTTTGTCACGTATGTTTAGTCAAATGCTAAATAGGGATTAGTGAGAAAAATACAAAAAAGCATAAAACTAGAAAAATAAAAGAATAAAAAATATACGAAAAAATCTAGCACATTTGTGATTTAATCTAAACATAGAATATTTAACTCATTTTATAATTTGTTTTATTAAAACATCTAAAATATAATTCTTTAAATTGAAAGAAATTAGTGTATATCTATAAGGTTATCAGTTCTTTATTGTTATAATAAATAAAATGTTATATATGAAAGACATTTGTCTATATATACATATAAAATTTGATTATATTAAATTGTGGGCTCCAAAGTATAGATATATAGTATGTATATATATATATATATACACACTTTTCATAAAGATTAAAGAAACACTAAATTTTTCTTTAAAAATAGACAAAATTCAAGCAGCTGTGACTTTGTTAAAAATAAACGAAATTTAAATTTAAAAAAAGGATTTTAAAGCTTGAAATCTCTACTTTCGAAAGGTTACTATTATTTTTTAGTTTCTGTGAGTTTGGTAATTTTTACATATAGAAAACTACGAGCTGGACAAAATAGAAAATTTTTCTCTCACTTTGTAGGCCTGTCACGTGCACAAAAAAAATCTGCGAAAATTTTCGACTTCCTAACGTGAAAGCTTGAAGTTTTCCTTGCAAAATCTTTTTTTTTTTTAATGTTTCTATGATTTTTTGTTACAGAGTTATTGCGGATTGAATAAGAAATAAGCATTTTGACTTTGATTGCTCATAACTCCCTTTTAAAAATCATCGTATCACAATTCAAAAAACATTCTTAAAGTTGAAACTTTGCTCTATTAAACGGTATAATTGCCCAAATTTTTTAAATAACATGTAGACATGATACAAACGGATGAAAATAATGTAAAAATTAGCGATTTTTTGTTTTTTAAATTTTGACCCAGAAAATAATTGTGCAGAACAAAACACAAATTTATTCTTTATGTTTTTTTGTACTTTTAAGTACCCTGCATTAAAAAAAAATTTGCCAAATAGCTATGAGATTTATTTCATGGTGGCCACTATGGTTTTATGGAACAAAACGTATAAAAGATTGTAAAATTGCTTAAGGAGGATACGCAAAATTGAGTTTTGGGAACTGTTAGGGAAACGAATAAATCTTAAGTATTTTTACGTATTTTGAGTCGTAGAATCTGAAAATGGCTATAAAAATTATGTCTATAGGGGAGAAAATAAAGGAAAATGCGGAAAAACATGAAATCATTTAAACTCCCAGACGTAATTTTTTCATGTTTTCTTACGTATTTTGAGTTGTAGAATCTGAATATGATCATAAAAATAACGTCTGTAGTGGGGAAACGTGGAAAGTGAAGGAAAATGGGAAAAATATAAAATTGTTTACATCCCCAGACGTAATTTTCTGAAGTTTTCTTACGTTTTCTTACGTATATTGAGTCACAGAATCTTGAGCCAGCTATGTGAGAAGACTAAAAATATGTAAAAAAATGTAAAAAAAAAATTACGTCTGGGAGTTTAAACAATTTCGTCTTTCTGCATTTTCCTTCCTTTTCCACGTTTTCTCTATAGACATAATTTTTATGGCCATTTTCGAATTCTACGACTCAAAATACGTAAGAATATGTAAGATTTATTCGTTCCCCTAACAGTTCCCAAAACTCAATTTTGTGTATCCTCCTTAAGCAATTTTACAATCTTTTGTACGTTTTGCTCTATAAAACCATAGTGGCCACCATGAAAAAAATCTCTAACTATTTGGCAAATTTTTTTTTAATGCAGATACTTAAAAGAACAAAAAAACATAAAGAATAAATTTGTGTTGTTGTTCTGCACAATTGTTTTCTGGGTCAAAATAAAAAAGGGAAAAATCGCTAATTTTTACATTATTTTCATCTATTTGTATCATGTCTACATGTTATTTTAAAAAATTGGGCAATTATACCGTTTAATAGAGCAAAGTTTCAACTTTAAGAATCTATTTTTTGAATTGCGATATGATGATTTTTAAGAGGGAGTTATGAACAATTAAAGTCAAAATGCTCATTTCTTATTCAATCCGTGATAACTCAGTAACAAAAAATTGTAGAAACATAAAAAAAAAGATTTTTTAAGGAAAACTTCAAGCTTTCACGTTAGAAAGTCGAAAATTTTTGCAGATTATTTTTTGTGCATGTGACAGGCCCACAAAGTGAGAGAAAAATTTTCTATTTTGCTCATAGTTTTCTATATGTAAAAATTATCAAACTCACAGAAACTAAAAAATAATAGTAATCTTTCGAAAGTAGAAATTTCAAACTTTAAAATCCTTTTTTTAATTTAAATTTTGTTCATTTTGCTTCCTCATAGAAGAAGCTTTGTTTTCGTGAAAAAATTTTTTTTTCAAGTATCTTTGGCAAAGTGTTTAGAATATTCTAAAACGTCGAAAAATCACTTTTGTACAAAATGTCCGTGTGTATGTGTGTGTGTGTGTCTGTGTGTGTATGTATGTAACGCTTCTGTTGTCCGTTAATGCTCTAACTTCCGTAATTTTTTAGATATCGGAGTGCATTTTTTTTTAATCGATAGAGTATCATGTAAGGAAGGTTGGGATTGAATTTGGCAATGATCGGTAAAGCGGTTCTTTTTTAATAAAATTTTGAATTTTTGTAGAAATGTTTGTTTATGCTCTAACTTCTGCAAATTTGGAGATATCGATCTATTTCTAATTTTATTATATTTTTCAGTTTTTTCTACTCCTATTTTATATATAATGTTTTAAGAATTGGTTGATTAGACCCAGCTTTATACGCGATCAAAGGTCTACAATTTTGCTCGCATATAAAGCTAAGTCTAATCAACCGAATTTAAAAGAATTATATATGAAATAGGGGTAGAAAAGACCGAAGTAAAAATTGTTTTTTGAGTTTTCGATGCCAATGTGTTACTTATGTTCGAAAACGTCGAAAAATCGTAGAGTATCATTAAAGGTAGGTTGGTGTTGAATTATCTTTTTTTTTGTTTATGGTATAACTTCCGTAATTTTTTAGATATTGGGATGTTTTTTTTTAATTGATAGAGTATTATTCAAGGAAGGTTGGTATTGAATTTGGCGATGATCGGTAAAGGGGTTCCTTTTTAAAAAAATTTTGAATTTTTTTAGAAATATCCATGGTTGCTCTAACTTCCGCAAATTTGGAGATATCGATCTATTTCTAATTTTATTATATTTTTCAGTCTTTTCTACCCCTATTTCATATATAATTTTTAAAGATTTGGTTGATTAGACTCAGCTTTATACGTGATCAAAAACAAAATTAATATAAACGAAAAAGTATAATTAAAGAAAGTTAAGGAAGGATAGAGGTAGATAGACTTTTAGGAAAAAAGTAAGAAGATGCAGCTTGTAAATTTTATGAAAAAATTTGAAAAAAAAATTGTGCAAATTAGAAATTTGCACTTGGCTTCCTCATCAAATTAAAATTGTGCAAATTAGAAATTTGCACTTGGCTTTCTCATCAAATTGAGATGTGGAAATTTACACATAGCAAAGTCACAATTTTGAAGTGAGAGAGTAGGAAATTAGCAAATTAAATCCACAACGTATTGCTATTTTTAGTTTTTTTTAGTTTTTTTAGTTTTTTTAGTGAATGTACATAATTATGTACACAGGCCCCTAAAGGGTTAAGTGTGCAAGTAGAAACCTTTGCTCACAAAGCTTCCTCTATGAGGAAGCCAATACAAATAAATACTAATAATTATACATTAAATAAAATAAAAGCTTCCTCATAGAGGAAGCTTTGTGAACGAAGGTTTCTACTTGCACACTTAACCCTTTAGGGGCCTGTGTACATAATTATGTACATTCACTAAAAAAAACTAAAAAAACTAAAAATAGCAATATGTTGTGTATTTAATTTGCTAATTTCCTACTCTCTCACTTCAAAATTGTGACTTTGCTATGTGCAAATTTCCACATCTTAATTTGATGAGGAAGCCAAGTGCAAATTTCTAATTTGCACAATTTTTAACAAAGTTACAGCTGCTTGAATTTTATCTATTTTTAAAGAAAAATTTAGTGTTCCTTTAATTTTTGTGAGAAGTGTGTATATATATATATATAATATACTTTGGAGCCCACGATTTTAGATAATCAAATTATTTGGATGTCATAACCCTAATTAACATTTTGGTTAGTGTCCCTTAAGTGAAAATTAGTTTTGCATAACTGAATATTGACAGAACTAATTGAGAGAATTGACTAGTATAACTTAAAAATCTTCGAAATAGATAGAATAGCTAATTACGATTTTTAGTTACGCATAATCGTGGACCTCAAAGTAGGGTCTTTATTTTTCCCAGAGTATAATATTAGTTTTTTTTTGTGTTGAAGGTAAATGGAGTCAATGTAATGCAATCTACGCATACTGATGTGGTTCAGCTTATAAAATGTAAGTATTTTTATTTTTTAATTTATATTTTATTTGTTAAATTGAAGAATTTTTAATACTGTGGAATATGCTATTACCTCTGTTGAGCTGGCCTTCCCCTACTTTGTAGAAATTAAAAAACAAGTAGTGTAAGATTAAAAATTTTGAGCTTGTCACACTGGGCAGGAATTTATAATTTTTTGTGGGAGGGAGCTGCCCATAGAGCACAAAATGTTTTTAAAATATTTTTTAAATATTTTTTAGGAAGATTAAAATAATTCACAAAAATATTTTTTGAATGTTTCTATGTCCGCCAGATCATGTCAGAAAAATATTTTTAAAAATATTTTTATAAGATTGCAAATAAATATATTTAATAATATTTGTAAAATCTTTTAGAAATATTACTTCAAAAAATAAAATATGTTTAACCCAATAAGTAATAATTGTGTTTCATGTTTGAAAGATTTTTTTAATATCTGTAAAGTATAGGTACATCTTTTTTTTTATATATTTGAAAAATATACATATCTATCTTGTGAATGTCATGATTTTGCTTCGCCAGAGACCTGCTTATATTAGCCCTCAACTGAAATTTACTTACGAGTTAGTCTTACCATTATGCGCCGCCTAGCAGCGTCGTTCCAAACTAGCACGGAAAGATGCGCTATTATGCATCTTTTAATTAAGAATATTTCATAATATTTCAAAAATATTTGAAAAAAGATTTTAGAACCAATAATAGATTTAAAATATTTTTAAATATTTTGGAACAAGATTATAAAACAATAAATATGTTGATTTAAATTAATATTTCAAAAATATATTTCAAATATTTAAGAAAATATTTCCTGGGTGATAAAGAAGAACATTTTTATAAATATTTTTAAAAGATTCTCAAAATATTCTTAAAAATGTTATCACAAAAGGTTTTTTAACTTTTTTAAAATATTCCTAAAACCATTTTAAAATATTTCTTGCAATATTTTTATAGAAATATTCAAAAATATTTTTTGAAAACATTTTGTGCTGTATGGGTGAGTCAACATTTTGACTCAGCCCACTGCACTACTTAAAAATAGAGATATTGAATCGATCTTTGTGGCAGAATTAGGAGCTATTTATGAGCTTTTAAAGTGATATAGTTTCGATTTTTGAGCTTACTTTCTTAATCCCCAAACAATCCTTTAATTGATGCAACTCAAGAGAAAAATATTGAGAAGAATTAAAATATATTGTATCACGGATATAATTTGTATAGCGTATAAATTCTAAGAATAAACTCTTAAAATACGCGTATTTTGATTATTGAGCTACAACTCCTTCGCAAGAAAACCACTCCACATTTTTCCGGCTTAAGGGAGAACTGTACTTAAAATGAATGAAATTAATTATTTTGCGACTAAATATTGTTTACTAATTTATGAGCTTGCAAAATATATGCATTTTGATTATTGAATTGCAATTTTTTTTCTAACCAATTTAAGTGGTTTTACGTCATTTAATTACGTATCTTCGTGAAAAATAATTGCAGAGCGATGTTTAAAAAAGCATTCTAAAACTTAAACTCTCAGCTTTCGATTGCTTCCAGACTCGTTCCTCTACAAAGATTTTACTACAAATGGTGCTAATTTATACGTACTTACATATATAATGATATAATAATAATATAATAACGATAACAATTAATCTTTCAAATCCAGGAAAAATCTATTTTTACAAATTGCAAAAAAGCTCTCCATTTTCCTCCGCTATAACTCGTTGACTATTTATCCGAGAAAAAAGTATTTGGAACAAAAGTTGTAGGAAATTTTGTGCTTTACAACTTTGTATCAGATACTTTTGCTCTAAATTTCAGTGGAAACGAGATATTCGCAAAAAACTGGTTTTCGGCGTCATTATTTCAAGATGGCGGCACCGGCGGAAAAATGTCGAGGTTGCAAATTTAGTATGTTTTTAGGGTCACAAAAATCTACAGCTTCATTAATTTTTAACACTTCTTGACTTAATCCCATGTAGACCCTTTTTTTTCTCCCCGTCGCCTGGACTAATAAAACATATCTATATCACCTATATCATCTATCATCTATATATATAAAGGAAGATGTCCTGACTGACTGACTCACTCACTCACTCACTCACTCACTCACTCACTCACTCACTCACTCATCAACGCCCAGCCCAAACCCCTGAATCGAATTTTCACCGAAAGTATATGAAATAGGGATAGAATTTTCCAGGGAGTGCCACTATGTGTATAGTTTTTCATTACCGATTTTCTGGAAACCTGTTTTTTTAATTTTTCTAATTTTTCGAGAAATAATTGACCGAATCTCAAAGAATTGTATATAAAATACTTACCAAAAGTATATGAAATAGGGGTAGAATTTCCAGGGGAGTGCCATGATGTGTATAGTTTTTCATTACCGATTTTTTGGAAGCCGGTACCGAAATTTTTCCAATTTTTCGGGAATTAATCGACCGAATCTTAAAGAATTATATATGAAATAGGAGTAGAAAGAACTAAAGAATATAATAGAATTTAATTTTTGGAGGATGAGTTTAATTTTTCATTAATGGATAATTTTTTATTAATGGATTGATTTTCTTGAAACTGGTGCCAAAATTTTTCTAATTTGTTGTTGATGATTTTGATGAAACTGGTACCAAAAGATTACTGATTTTATAGGGATGGCTACTATGAGGTTAAAAATTGGGGGTTTTATGAGGTTCTATTGGTGCTCTTAATTAATGGGTGAGTTTGGGGAGAGGGGAATAGATTTTGAGCCCGTGCAAAGCGTGGGTAAAAAATCTAGTTTGCAATAAATTTCAGTCTACTTATTCTACTTATCTACTTATTTGGAAAGTACTGTTATACAGTAAATTATTCAAAATGGGAAATTGTTTTGAAAAAAAGTAATTTTTAAAATTTTGTAGCATACAAGAAATCAGCGAAAAAATTGTTCTATTACATAAAAATTCCAAGAAAATAAAAGTTAGTATATCAAAGATTATGATTTTAGAGAGCAAATAGAAATATAATAATTAGCAGTTTAAAATTATATTTTTCAAATAAGATACCTTGGATTTTGCCATTATATTTTTAAAAAAATTCTAAATTTTTTAAATCTGAAGTATAATATAACAAAATCATAATTTCTGAGATATACGAGATTTTTTTGTAAAAATTGTATTTTATCACAAATCTATAAAAAAATTTGATCTATTTTTGTAGTGAAATTTCCAGCGACTCACTTTTCTCACTATTTCTCACTTTTGAAAAAAACGCTCACTTAAACTCACTATTTTTGAAATTTCTCACTTTTCTCACTATTTTGAGCAAATTTTGATTCATAAATAGAAGAAAAATTATTAATGTATGTTTATTACAAAGAAATATAATTTGTATCTGGAAAATTGTACGCGAGACGCAGGAGAAAGGTTTGATTTATAGCGGGTGTTCGAATTTCGAAGTTCTTGATGCTTGCTTCAGATGGACCAAATGTCAATAAAAAAGTTTTTAGATTAATGAATGAAACTGTTAAGGAAGATCGAGGTAAGGGACTCATAGACATCGGCTCATGCAATTTGCATGTAGTTCATAATGCATTTGGAAAAGCCATTGAAGAATTCGGAGCTGATACAGTGGATCTCATTGTGATCGTCTTTGCATTTTTTGATGGCTGGCCTTCAAGATGGGAGGAGTACGAAAAGGCTCAAGATTATAACAAAGTACCGTCATATCGTTTCCTGAAACATGTCCCCATTAGATGGCTCACTCTTAAACCTGCAGCAGCGAGACTGATCGAACAGTGGCCCGCTTTACAACGTTATTTTCTGGAAGACATACCGAAGAAGAATGGAAACTCCGTGAAAAAACTTATGAGTACGGTGCAGTATCAAAAAATCGTCTCTGCTCTTAAAAGCACCAGTAGAAAAGCAGAAGTTGCTTTTATTATCGAAAGCGCGTCTATTTTTGAACGGTTTTGTTTAGTGTTTCAAAAGAATGAACCCCTTATTCACGTGCTCTACAAAGAAGTTTATACTTTAACAGCAACCATCATGGGCCGAGTATGCAAACCAGAAACTCTTCTTGACGTCCAAAGTACAACTACCTTCAGCTCAGAAAATCTGTTGCCCTTGGCATCTGTCAACTGTGGCGATGCAGCTGAAAACATCCTTCGTAAAACTAAGGATTCCGTAGGATTAGGCTTCAGAAAAAATATTCAGGAGCATTTCATTGCAGGCGTGCGACATTTACTGGAAAAGACAATTCTGGTTTCAGGAGGAGTCCTCAAGTATTTCAAGTGCTTAGCCCCTGAGGATGTGATGAAACTAGAGAGCATCAGACACATCGTGAAGGTGGCACGAGTTCTACCCCTAGACGTAACCGAGAGTACATTGATGGACGAGTGGAAGCTTCTGCAGATGGATGAAGCACATCTTGAGATGCGGAATAAAAATAAAGATGTACCGCTGCGTGTGGATCACTACTGGCGGCAAATTTTTGACATAAAGAACGCCGTAGGGACTCCCAGATACCCACAACTAGAACGTGCAGTGAATGCTGCCCTTACTCTTTTGCATGGGAGTGCCGATGTAGAGAGAGGCTTCTCAATTTCGGGGAAGATTTTGACTTCGAATAATGTCCGAATGAAAGCAAGAACGCTTAATGCCAAGTTGTATGTCAAAGAGGCCGTGCGCAAGAACAATGGGCGAGTTGATCATGTGCATATACCTGAAACTCTTATAACATCCGCCCGCTTTGCGCATTCCAAATATAAGAAATATTTAGAAGAGGAGAAAATACGTCAGGAACTGGAAAAGTCGCGGGAAAAAGGAAAGCAAGAAGAAATCCGTCAAAGAGAAGAGACGCGTCGAGAGCAAGACAAAACGCGACAAGACATTGAAACATTAGAAAAACAATATAAAGAGGCAAAACAAGTAGAAATAGTTAAAAAAAAAGCATTTGATAAGCTATTAAGTGAAGTGAATACTCGACTGAAACAAGCACTAAAAGACAATAAAATTGAAGACGTCATAGTCGCGCAAGGAATGTTGGAAGGTGCTAACGTTTTAAGGAAAGAAATAAAGGAGAAAGAAGAAGTGTCAAGCAAACTACAAATTAAAATTGAAAAAAGAAAGTCAGGGCTTATTATTTCTTTCCTCAAGCCCGCACCAACCAAAGTTCCGAGACTGCAATGAACATCTTGAACATATTCTTTTTTTATTTTATACTTAATCGTTCCGCAAATTTTATTTACTTTGTTATAAGATATTATAAAGATTTATTAAGATAAATATTTATTAAATATTTAGTTTTTGAAACTTATAGTCAGAACTTTTACGTGTTAGTGCTAGTCAGAAATGTAAGCAGCAGAAAATATATGTGATAAACGAATTCATGTTTTAATTAAACAAAAAGAATATTTACTTTGAGGGCGGCCTTCTTCGAAAAACAATCGTAAAATAATTCAAAAACTATTTAAGTACTTGAAACTAAAAACTTACATATACAAAAACTTTTCATTTTTATCTCCCTATTTCTCACTATTACACACTATTTACTCACTATTTACTCACTTTTACCTCGAGAAAACTCACTTTTCTCACTTTTTTTAACATGATGGGTCGCTGGAAAGCCTGTGAAAGCTTATACAATTTTTTTTCTGAAAAAGACATTAATATATTATGTATGTGAAGCTGGCATCTCATTTTGCAAAAACTCACAAATCACTATTGAGAGTTCTGGCTTTCTTTTTAATAGTTCTAGAATTCATGATAGGTTGAACAAATAGTTTCGCCCATTAAAACAAAAAAATGGATCCGGACAAACTGAGACACATAGGTGTCTATACCTTTCTCAGATCACAAAAATTACTCTCGGGCAGTATTAATTTATTTAAAAATCATGCAACATTGCTAGTGCCAGAAAACTCTTTAGAAAATATTAAAGTATGCTCAGAACTATACGAAAAATATTTTATATAAGCTGAAACTCCGAGATTTCATCCAGCATTCTATTCTAAATACATTGCGCTCAGGCAATATTCATTTATTTAAAAATCATACAACAGCGCTAGTAAGCTGCAACTCTTTAGAGAATGTATGCTAAGAAGTATACGAAAAGCATTTTATATAAATCAGAACTTTGAGATTTCAGCATTTTAACTCAGTAAGCTTATTACATTGTGATGATTATTTAGTTATATTTTTTCTTTTATATGCTTTTTTGCTCTTTATAAAATTCCTGTAGAGCTATAAATCTCGCAAAATCTGACAAAATATGGTGGCAAAACTCGTGTAGGACAAAGTGAGACGCTACGTGATCCTGGCGTCTCAGTTTGTCCGGATCTATTTTTTTTGTTTTAATGAGCGAAACTATTTGTTCAACCTATCCTGAATTCTAACACTATTGAAAAGGAAGCCAGAACTCTCAATAGTGATTTGTGAGTTTTTGCAAAATGAAATGCCAGCTTCACATACGTAATATATTTATGTCTTTTTCAGAAGAAAAAAGAAAAATGTATAAGCTTTCACTATGAAAATAGATCAAATTGACATAGGTAGTTGGTAGATTTTTTCTAGTTCTGTGTTTTATAAAAGAGTTCTACTGTAGTTTTGATTTTACTTAAGCATTTCATGCCAAATTCTGATAACAAGCATTATTTTTTAAATTAAGTAATTTTTATACTCCAAAAAGATGGGACACTGGTCAATTTATGACAATTCTGTTCTGTTGTAAAATTGTTGTGACCTTATGTAGATATTTTATGTAGAGTGTTCTGACAAGAAAAGTAGTTTCTATATTTTTTAAACAATTGTTATTACTCGAAAAAGATGTAGGTGAGACACTGGCCGATTTTCGTCAATGTTTGTGTTGTAAAATAATTTTGACCTTATTTAGGTACTAGATTTTTCACCCGCGCAAAGCGCGGGCTCAAAATCTATTCCCCTCTCCCCAAACTCACTCATTACTTAGGAGCACCTTTGATATTCTTTCTTCTCAAACTCTAACCTACATCTTCGAATTCTTTTTTAAAAAATAAAAAATAATAGATAATATTATAGATGCAGATTAGCATATTGTCAAATATTTCAAAAATGTAATCCCCTATATTAAAGTCTTTAAATTTTTTTTTGCTCGTGCCTCGCGCGTTTTCACCCTCCGTTGACCCACCATTATTAACTCTCTTTCATTTTCTTCCATTTAATTTTCTCTTTTCAAAATCATCAAAAAATTAGAAAAATTTTGGCACCGGTTTCAAGAAAATCGATTCATTAATGAAAAATTATCCATTAATAAAAAATTAAACTTATCCTCCAAAAATTAAAAAAATTTTGAAACACTTGACTCCTATTTCATATATAATTCTTTAAGATTCGGTCAATTAATTCCCGAAAAATTGGAAAAAAATTTTTAACCGGTTTCCAAAAAGATTGGTAACGAAAAATTATACACTTTATAGCAATCCCCGGGAAATTCTACCTCTATTTCATATGTAATTCTTTAAGATTCGCTCGATTAATTCCCGAAAAATTAAAAAAAATTTGTAACCGGTTTCCCAAAAGATCGGTAACAAAAAATTATACACTTTATAGCAAACCCCAGGAAATTCTACCTTTATTTTATATACAATTCTTTGAAATTCGATCAATTAATTCTCGAGAAATTGGAAAAATTTCGTAACCGGTTTCCAAAAAGATCGGTAACGAAAAATTATACACTTTATGGCACTCCCCGGAAAATTAGAAAAATTTTGGCACCGGTTTTAACTAAATCGATAAATCGGTAGATTAATGTAAAATTAAATTATTAAAATTTTTGAACCTGTTTCAACAAAAGCGGTAGATCGTTACATTACTTAAAAATTAAACCCCTCGTCGCAATCTCGTCCGAACCGGTTTCCATCCTCGGCAATTAAACCCATCCTCGAAAAATTAATAAAATTTTTGAACCGAAAAATTTGAAAAATTTCTGATACCGGTTTCCAAAAAGATTGGTAACGAAAAATTAAACACTTTATGGCACTCCCTGGAAAATTTTATCTCTACTTCATATACAATTCTTTGAGATTCGGTCAATTAATTCCCAAAAAATTGGAAAAATTTCGGTACCGGCTTCCAAAAAATCGGTAACAAAAAATTATACACTTTATAGCACTTCCCGGAAAATTCTACCCCTACTTCATATACAATTCTTTGACATTCGGTCAGTTATTTCCCGAAAAATTGGAAAAATTTTGGTACCGGCTTCCAAAAAATCGGTAATGGAAAACTATACACTTTATGGCACTCCCCGGAAAATTCTACCCCTACTTCATATACTTTCGATAAAAAATTGGTCCACTAACGAATAAGTAGTTCGCGTACAGACAGACAGACAGACAGACGTCCGGTACTTATATATATAGATTTTATGCAGAGTATGTTCTGACGAGAAACATTATTTTCTTAAAGAATTTTTTTATTTTCAAGAGTTCTGTGTGTTCTACTAATAGAGTTTCTGTATGATTTTGAATGTATTTAACCATTTTATAAAGAATTCTGGATATAAATATTTTTTATTTTTTAAATAATATTGTTCGATAAAAGCATCGTTACAAGCATGGAAATAAGACGCTGGTCGATATTAGATAGTTTTGTATGTTACATAATAATTCTGCTGTAGTTTTTAGTAGGTACAGCTATCTCAAGTCTGTCAGTAATTTCTCTCATTCTTATTAGGAGACATTTAATTATTTATCAATTTTATTGCTTTCTCATAGAGGAAGTTTGTTTTCATAAACTTCGTATATGGACCTTTGATCGCATATAAAGCTAGGTCTAATCAACCAAATTTTGAAGAATTATATATGAAATAGGGATAGAAAAGACCAAAGAAAAAATTGTTTTTTTAGTTTTTGATGCTAATGTGTTCAGAATGTTCTAAAACGTCGGAAAATCGGAATTTTAAAAAATGTCCGTATGCGCGCGCGCGCGCGCGCGTGCGTGCGTGCGTGCGTGCGCGCGTGCGTGCGTGCGTGCGTGCGTGCGCGTGCGTGCGTGCGTGCGTGCGTGCGTGCGGCGTGCGTGCGTGCGTGCGTGCGTGCGTGCGTGCGTGCGTGCGTGCGTGCGTGCGTGCGTGCGTGCGTGCGTGCGTGCGTGCGTGCGTGCGTGCGTGCGTGCGTGCGTGCGTGCGTGCGTGCGTGCGTGCGTGCGTGCGTGCGTGCGTGCGTGCGTGCGTGCGTGCGTGCGTGCGTGCGTGCGTGCGTGCGTGCGTGCGTGCGTGCGTGCGTGCGTGCGTGCGTGCGTGCGTGCGTGCGTGCGTGCGTGCGTGCGTGCGTGCGTGCGTGCGTGCGTGCGTGCGTGCGTGCGTGCGTGCGTGCGTGCGTGCGTGCGTGCGTGCGTGCGTGCGTGCGTGCGTGCGTGCGTGCGTGCGTGCGTGCGTGCGTGCGTGCGTGCGTGCGTGCGTGCGTGCGTGCGTGCGTGCGTGCGTGCGTGCGTGCGTGCGTGCGTGCGTGCGTGCGTGCGTGCGTGCGTGCGTGCGTGCGTGCGTGCGTGCGTGCGTGCGTGCGTGCGTGCGTGCGTGCGTGCGTGCGTGCGTGCGTGCGTGCGTGCGTGCGTGCGTGCGTGCGTGCGTGCGTGCGTGCGTGCGTGCGTGCGTGCGTGCGTGCGTGCGTGCGTGCGTGCGTGCGTGCGTGCGTGCGTGCGTGCGTGCGTGCGTGCGTGCGTGCGTGCGTGCGTGCGTGCGTGCGTGCGTGCGTGCGTGCGTGCGTGCGTGCGTGCGTGCGTGCGTGCGTGCGTGCGTGCGTGCGTGCGTGCGTGCGTGCGTGCGTGCGTGCGTGCGTGCGTGCGTGCGTGCGTGCGTGCGTGCGTGCGTGCGTGCGTGCGTGCGTGCGTGCGTGCGTGCGTGCGTGCGTGCGTGCGTGCGTGCGTGCGTGCGTGCGTGCGTGCGTGCGTGCGTGCGTGCGTGCGTGCGTGCGTGCGTGCGTGCGTGCGTGCGTGCGTGCGTGCGTGCGTGCGTGCGTGCGTGCGTGCGTGCGTGCGTGCGTGCGTGCGTGCGTGCGTGCGTGCGTGCGTGCGTGCGTGCGTGCGTGCGTGCGTGCGTGCGTGCGTGCCGTGCGTGCGTGCGTGCGTGCGTGCGTGCGTGCGTGCGTGCGTGCGTGCGTGCGTGCGTGCGTGCGTGCGTGCGTGCGTGCGTGCGTGCGTGCGTGCGTGCGTGCGTGCGTGCGTGCGTGCGTGCGTGCGTGCGTGCGTGCGTGCGTGCGTGCGTGCGTGCGTGCGTGCGTGCGTGCGTGCGTGCGTGCGTGCGTGCGTGCGTGCGTGCGTGCGTGCGTGCGTGCGTGCGTGCGTGCGTGCGTGCGTGCGTGCGTGCGTGCGTGCGTGCGTGCGTGCGTGCGTGCGTGCGTGCGTGCGTGCGTGCGTGCGTGCGTGCGTGCGTGCGTGCGTGCGTGCGTGCGTGCGTGCGTGCGTGCGTGCGTGCGTGCGTGCGTGCGTGCGTGCGTGCGTGCGTGCGTGCGTGTGTCAAATTTACCGAAATTTCTATAACTCAAGAACTGATTAACCAAATCTTAAAGAATTATATATGAAATAGGGATAGAAAAAAAACTGAATAATATAATAGAATTAATAAAAATTGCTAATAATAAAGGGGTTACCGATTTCTATCTAAAAAAATCTATATGATTACTCTAATTTCTGCAAATTTTGAGATATCAAACTTAATTTTTTTTTATGGATAGAGTATCATTAAAGGTAGGTTGGTGTTGAATTTGGCAATGATCGGTGAAGGGGTTACCGATTTTTGCCTAAAAAGTGTATAAGGTATACATGTAATTTTATATAGAGTATCATTAAAGGAAGGTTGTTTTGAATTTTGCGAGGATCGGTGAAAGGGTTACCGATTTCTGCTTAAAAAATGTGTAAGTTATTTGATGGATAGAATATCATTTAAGGACGTTCTCCGGTCCTTATACTAGAGAAAATCGATTTTCTTAGGATTTTCTTGAAACTGTGAATATACGTTAATTTAGGTGTGCTTTATGCGTGGTATAAATTTCAGTACCTCTTCCGGTATAAAAAATAAAGATACTGAGCCTCAAAGTTTAAAAAAAAAATTTAAATTTAGTTTTGTTTTAGTTTTGGCATTTTTTCCTTATAGAACTCGACGAGAGGAGCAACTTTGGTCCTCTTGGCCAACCTCGTATCTCTTACCGTTTGGCCTGGAAAACCTTTTCATTAGTAAAAGTTGAAACTTTGAGGCTCAGTATCTTTATTTTTTATACCGGAAGAGGTACTGAAATTTATACCACGCATAAAGCACACCTAAATTAACGTATATTCACAGTTTCAAGAAAATCCTAAGAAAATCGATTTTCTCTAGTATAAGGACCGGAGAACGTCCTTAAGGAAAGTATTGAATTTGGTGAGGATCGGTGAAGTTACCAGTTTTTGCTTAAAAAGTTACATGTATTAGTTATACATGTAATTTTATATAGAGTATCATTAAAAGAAGGTTGGTATTGAATTTGACGATAATCGGTAAAAAGGTTCTTTCTTTATAAAATTTTGAATTTTTTGAGAAATGTTTGTGGTTGCTCTAACTTCCGCCAATTTTGAGATATCGGACTATTTATAATTCTATTATATTCTTCAGCCTTTTCTACCTCTATTTTATATATAATTCTTTAAGATTTGGTTGATTAGATCCAGCTGTATACACGATCAAAGGTTCATATGCGAAGTCCATATATGGACCATGTAGCCTGAACTCCCAAAGTCAACATCGATTTGACATTACGTCAATTGTAAAACCCCACTTGTGCTACTAAGTTGACCTTTTTTTAATTCATAAAAAGGTTAAATTTAAAATTAAAAAAAGTGTGCAAATTAGAAACTTGTACATTGCTTCCTTATCATTACAGATCGCTACCATTGCTCCTATTTTATTTTGCTCATAAAGCTTTCTCTATGCGGAAGCCAAACTAATAAGTACTAATAATTATGCATCAAATAAAATACAAGCTTCCTCATAGAGGAGCTTTATGAGCAAAATAATATAGGAGCTATGGTAGTGATCTGTAATGATGAGGAAGCAATGTACAAGTTTCTAATTTGCACACTTTTTTTATCGCTTCTTTTTTATGAATAATATGAATAGGAGTTTGATCAGAAATTAATAAATATTTTTTTAAAATTTTATAAAAATAATTATTATTATTTGTCTCTGACGCACACGTATGAAAACTGGAAGTATGAGAATTATGCCCAATGATGTAAGCACGTAAGTTTATAGTGACTACTTCAGTCAACTATTACACTCTCGTGTTGATCGCATAGAGAAGTGTATGTATGTACACGTATTTGCAATATCGTGTATACTCTAGTCGCATAGAATCGCAGAACCGTACAATGTTATGAGTGGCATGTTGTGATTCGTGGCTTAAATCTCATACTTATTAATTGTTGATAGTTGACACTTATATACAGTATGCGTTGTAATTGTTGTCAATGTAATTAATGATGATATTTTTGGATATCTCAACAATTGTAATTTCTGGATATATTGATGTAGGTATAGTAATGGGATTAAAAGACGTTGAATCACTTGGAACAGGTACGAACACGATAAAATTTCGAATTGTTTAATATTATTAATTAATTATTTAATTATTAATTATTTAATATTATAAATAAAGTTGTTGAAAGTCTTGAAAATCGTGAAAGTTAATATTTTTAAAATTTTTTAAAATTTAGTGTTATAGAGAGCACAGATATTAATATATTTTTAATAACATATACGTATTCCTCATATATGCATACGCCTCGCATATTTTTAATAACACACCTACTATATTTATTTACAAATTTACAAATGTAATTTTCTATACAACCGTTATATTAATCGTTTAGTAGGTATATTTATTTTATCTCGTTTTCAAGAACGTTTACCAAAAAACAACCGTAAATTTTTATTTATTTATAAAACAAGTAATAGATTGATAGTAGGGGAGACCGGGGCTAAACCGCCAACGGGGTTGAACCGCCAAATCAAATATCTCGGAACCTGTATATTGTGCGAACTCGCTATCAACATTGTAAACGCTGCTTATGGTACCCATGTGACCAACGGAGTTTCGGCAGGTTACCTGCCGTGTTATAATTTTTACGAGGGCAAACGTGTTTTCGGAAGGTAAAAGTGAAATTTTCTGCGCGTGGAAATATTGTAATATCTGCAATAATATTTGCTCTCCAAATCTCGAGGTACGTGATTATAAAGAGTAATGCATGCTGAACACGAATCCAGTGTAGTTTTTTCATTATCGTTGATGTCTAATATTTCGTGGGCGATCAAACCTGAAACTTGTGTTTGGGGCTAAACCGTCTGTAAGCACCCGGGGCTAATCCGGCTAATCTCGTCACTGTGGCGCGCCGGGCGCACGACTTCAGCTCACGGCGATTTCAGGTTCTGTCTTCCCTTGCACGTGCGTCAGTTTGTATAGGAGGGAAATGGTACGCACGTATCGTCGCAAAACGGGTGTTTTGGCCGACCGAAAAGATGGCGGACCGTTGTTTTCGAGATCGCTCGCGCTTACGTCACGTCGGCGAGGTACGGCGAGGCCGGGCGAGGCACGGCACGGCACGGCTCTGAGATCCCGCGATTTCCGCGCGAGAGTTGACATGCCGCGCGCGCGGTAGATCGTCGTTGTTGGTCGTTGTGTCAGTGACAGTCGCGCGTGCGACCGCATCGTCCAGCGTTCGCCGCATCGTCTCGGCGTCATTGTCGCCGCCGTTGTAGTGGTGGTGGTGTCGGTGGTGGTGGTGGTCGTCGTCGTCGTCGTCGTCGGCGCGTCGAGGAATCGGCGCGAGGACGCCGTCAAGTCGGTAAAATGGTCGCGCTCCACCGCGAGCTTTTCTAACGTCGCTATTTATCGCTCCCCCGCGAGAAACGCGGCTTGGTTAGGTTGCTCGAGAGTCCGCGCTGATCCTATGGCACCGGAACGCCGTCACGCGTGTTCCCCTATCATTTTTCAGGATTAGATGTATGTATATGTATTGAAAATGCAGTGTGGCGGATTAGCCCCGGGGGGGGACGGTTCAACCCCGGCATTTTTTAGATTTCAATTTTTCCACCGTTGTCGTTTTTGCTCTATACCGGTTAAACAAAGCGATGTAGACAAAAATTTCCTATATAAATTTTGTAGCTAAAGGTTCACTCTTTACAGTGGTATACCACATTTAACTACAATTATTTATTTTGTTGTTAAAAATCGGCACCGAAAAAAAAACGGACGGTTTAGCCCCGGTCTCCCCTACTCATTTTGACGTAACTAGAAATTTGTCTTTTACGATTTACCAATTTTTTAAGTAATGCGTAATTTACTTTTATCTAAATATTATTCATTTTTACGTAATTAGTAATTTTTTGTGACTAATTACTAATTTGCTAATTCAATAAAAATTGAATTTGTTGTTATTGCTAATTTCGTGAGTAATTAAAAAATAAAAAATGGAATTTTTTGTCGATTCCTGCTTAATACTACAAAATGCGTGATATCAGTACAAAATTACTTTTTACAAAAAAGGTAAAAGAAAGGCGCCAAGTACACGGGCAATGCTGTAAATCCAAAAATCTAACCTAAATGGTAGTAGCTTTACTTCTCCTTAACAAAATTACTATATCACAATATTACCTAATTTAACCCAAATTATATGTATTTCAAAGAAAGATGTGAAATCTTTAAATTGCGCCAATTGCAAAGAGAATATATATATTGTTTTGAAAAATAATTGTTGTGCAACTTTTAAAAAATAAAACCCAAGTGGTACATATCTTTGTGTTCCCATTCAAGGGTCTTCCTATTCCAACCCAAGTGGTAATAGCTTCTTAATTCTCTTTAACAAAATTATAATATTACAAAGAATTATTTTAATCACAAAGAATTAAACAGGTAACAGTACAAAATAAAAATATTTAATCAAAATAAAATTAATTTTTCTTGTAAAAAACTTGGTTGCTTGTAAAAACTTGTAAAAAAAGTAGTTGCACAATTATTTTTCAAAACAATATATATATTCTCTTTGAAATTGGCGCAGTTTAAAGATTTCATATTTTTCTTTGAAATACATGTCACTTGGGTTGAGTTAGGTTTGGTTTACATGACGCTTCCATTTCATTTCTTCTACCTCTACGATGTACGTTGTGTTCGGTACCGATTCGCTTATAATTATTGCCGGAACCCACTTTTTACTTTCTAGGCGATGATCACATACCATACATTTTTGTCCGATTTGAAAAACGCTTCTCTTCCCTTCGTGATTTTTTTTGTCTTGTTTGCGCTTAACTTTTTCTTCCAATGGACTTGGTCTCAGCAGTGAGAAACGGTTTCGTATATCTTGGCCTAGTAGGAGTTTAGCCTGCGTCACTCCCGTTTTATGCGATTTTTGGCGATCGTTTGGTATGGTTTGGTACATATACCAAAGTTGCTATCGGTAGTTGCTATTGGTTCTGGTGCAGTTTGGTACCCTTTGGTTCCTTATACCAGAGTCACGCCAAAAATCGCCATTTATGCGGCGTGGTACGATAGTCTATCAAGAATAAGTTTACTGCATAGTCGATGGTATGCCCGCTTTCCACGATGCGCTTTATGTGTGATTTGAAGGTGACAAAACGTTCGGCTGCGCCGTTGATGGCCGACAAGTGCGGTGGTGTAAAACTCTGTCTTGCGCCAATTGTTATGCAAAATTTTTTGAATTTTTTGCTCGTAAAAGCAGTGCCGTTGTCGGTCACCAGGTGGATTGGATAGCCGAAAGTTGAGAACAAGAATTTTATTTTAGTGATCGCTGTCTCGGATGACAGATTATTTACTATGTAGGCTTCGGGCCATTTCCGGCCGTCTTCGTTCTTGGTTAACGCTCGACTCCCCGTGTCTCGCGCGGTTGGTTAGGTCGTGCCGCTCGCTTCGGAATCGACCTTTCGTTCACAAACAATAATAACGCCGAATACCGAACGTGTAACGGTCGTATATCGGGTGGTCAGACTATTTCGATCCCTACACTACTTTATTTTCTAAAATATAAAAAATTGATATTTTGATTGTTTCAAATAAATCCTTTCTTTAAACTTTGTTGCAGCATCGACGCAAGTAGTACTGACGGTGCAGCAGAAACCAGTGACGTCGAGCAACGCGGCAGCAGTAGCAGCGATAGCAACAGTGACCACAGCAACAACAACCTCTGGTCTGCAAGTCGGGGTAGTCGGCGCTACGAGTCAGCAGCATCAACGTCCGGTCAGTCTGTCGGCGGCCGGAAACATGTCTCCCTCGCAACCGATGACCTCTCTTCATCGAGCGTCCACCGCACCGGCGGGCGGTGCTCCGTGTAACACTCGAATCACGGGCCCGCAACCAGTTGACGTAAATATAAAGTGTAAAATGTATTAATTGTCCTTTGTTTTTCTGCGCTTCTGCTTCTTATGCGGCAAGATCAGGAACGAAACCAAAGCGCAGGCGATTAGGAGCGTGTACAAATATTTTAATTTACATAACAACCGCATAATTTAGAAATTAATATTTAATAAATATTAGTTATTTTTATACAGAACGTGATAGAATTGAAAATAATAACATAGTAACAAATACATATACAAAATTACAAGTTTCTAGATTTTTTGTTTATGAGAAAAAAATCACAAAAATTGCCTATTTTTTATTTTTAAGTGAATCCCTTAAACTTTAAATGTAGAATATACCTATATTCCATATTTTTTTGAAATTTATTTTTCAAAATGACTGCCATTTACTATTATTTCTAACAATTCTATAATTTTTTAATAACAAAATTAAAACTATTTTAAAGATAAATTAAACTATGTATAAAAGTTCTAAAATTCTCAAAAGCAATAGTGTGCGGATAGTGGACATATTTAAAAAAATATATAATTTATATTTTTTCATTCTTATGCATTTTTGCAACACGGAAAATACTTGCATGTGAAACTACTCGACTTGAATGTCAAAAAGATCCGACTAAAAAATAATTTTTAAGCATTGCAATTTGCAGTACGTTTAACTTATTTTTTTTTCGAAAATACCGCTTATTTGAAGAAGAGAGTGGCGTTGGAAACAATTTTCTAGTTACTGTCGTTGGCTGATAATATTTTTTACAGAATTTTTCGAGTTGGCCTTTTTTACGAAGAGCAGACTGAGATAATCTCTACAACTAATTATCTGAAAAAATTCTTTCTTGAAAATTATGGATAAGAATGTTTTAAAGCAATTAGAATTTAACTCGTTATAAAAGAAAGTGATTATCAAAAAAGCAGCCAACTGTTTGCTGTATATACTTCTAAAAAAAGGCTAATCTACAATGTGCTCTTTGGTTTCTGTTTCCTGCTCTTTGCTTTTTGCTTCTCTGCCTCCTTACGCACTATTTTACCGACAATCGACAGAATTTGTCAATAGGTGCGTTCGGGGAGGGGGGAGGGGGTTTTGAAAGTTTCCTCGGGTGAGGGAGATTACGGTGCCTCATACCCGATTGGGTAAACTGACACAAACAAAATTAAGCCCAAAATAAACAACTCAAAACTTGATACACAACACCTTATATAACTTAGCCGATCTTTTTTAAAAATTTAAAAACTATATATATATTATATTCCAATCTCTTCTCTTAATAAGATTGTGTATATCTATCTCCGCAACATATCCCTCCGTTCTGAGCTCTTCATCCATATTCACCCTCAAATTATCATATTTACTACATCGTTACAAGATGTGATCCAAATCCTCACGCTCGTAGCCACATTCGCACCTTTCTTCATCCACATAGCCCTTTCTCTTTAAGGAGACTCCGAGGTTGTAATGATTGGCTCTCAATTTATTGATAAGAGTCACGAAATATCTCTCAGCGTTGATTTTACAGAACCAAGGCCTCAGTGGCTGTTTATCGTAGAAATTCTCAAAATAGAAGATACCCTTATATTCGGAATCTCTGATTGGTGATTCCTGAGTAGAGTCCCATGTCTTTTTCCTGGCATATGCCATCAGGTCCCCGACGGGCACCTTGATTCTAGGGTCAGCCTCCTCACGCGCAGCCTCCTTAGCAAGACCATCGGCCATTTCATTCCCAGCGATACCAACGTGAGCCGGGATTTAGACGAGTACGACTCTTCTATCGTAGTTCCTCTCCAAACTATACAGATGAAGTCTAGCCTCCATAATGTAGCGATTCTTATGTACATTCAAATGATTGTTGCGTATAGCCTCAAGAGCTGACTTACAGTCAGACAAAATCACAATATGTCTGTCTCTGTGGTCCCTCTGAAGGACCATCAATTCCAAAAAGGACTTAATGGCGAGCGCCTCAGCGGTGAAGGATGAGCACACTTTAGGAAGACTCATCTTATATGCGATTTCTTGGTCACTAATAACGATACTACCGCCAGTAGCGCTATTTGACTCATCATATGACCCGTCTGTAAAAATAATCTCCGACGAAGGTCTTAATTCATATTTAAAAATTACATCACGGATGAGTGCCTCGTCAGAGTACTTGTTATTAGTCTTTCTAAATTCTCCAATTGAGGTGTCAACTACAGCCTTGTATGTGTGTGCACCGAAAGACCCTTGAAAAATCTCGAATTTTCTAGGTTGACCTATTCCTACCCTGAATGAGATGTATGTCTTCCAAACAAGAGACAGTAGGGACAATTTGTACGTTGGCTGGCGATAAGGGGCGAAGTTTCCCTGTTTGTAGAGTCGTTGCAGCTTGTGACACAAGCCAATGTCGTTGTATGCAATAGTCTTGCCGACGAAATTCTTAGCAAGCATCTCGGTCCGATCTCTAATCAGTCTCACCTTGGCTTCCGCAACGATAACATTATTGAGGGTGCTGTTTTTGTATTCCAAAGCCGTGCGAACACCGATATAGAGTTCTTTCCAGCTTGAGCTGATAAGCACTTTCCCTGGGATAATATACAAAATTGCCGTAATCAGTTACAGATCTCACCAGACTCTTGTATAACATAAGAGCCGTGTTAACCTTCTCATGCCCTTCGAAACCTTGCATAAATATTTCAAAATGGAATTTGCTCTATTAACCTTTCCTCTCACTTCTTGAACCTGGCGATAAAACTTGAGGCCGTTATCCAGCCAGATTCCAAGGAATTTTCCTTCCCTGCTGTTGAATACTACACAATTCTGAACCTGCATACTCAGAGTTCTGTCCCAGCCGCCGCATTTTGAGAATTCCTCAAGAACCGTCTTTTTCGGTTTAATACCCAGACCGATCTTACTCAGTTTTTCGGTGATCTGATTAACTGCCAGTTGAAAGAGAAGCCGATTACGCCGTCGATTAGGGCCGGATACATAAAGTCCAATGTCATCAGCAAACTCTATGGCCTCCACACCCTCTGGTAAATCAGAACACAGACCTTCAGTGAATAGAGAATAATTGCTGGACTCAGAACGGCACCCTGCGGGAGCCCCTTGAAGACAAGACGATCAACAAATTCTCGTGAATTGTACCGTTCTCAGGTAAAGTCATTTATTGATTTTAATTATACCTGCAGGGCAATTGAGTGCCTTCAATTTGTCCACCATGATGCGGTAATCCACGTTGTCGTACGCTGACGAAACGTCCAAAAAAGCCGCCAAAGTATATTCACCTACGCACATAGATGCCCGGATGTCCGAAGTAATTTTGACCAAACTGTCAACGCATGATCTACCTCTCCTGAAACCATTTTGAGTCTTGCTGAATTTATTCTCCTTTTCCGCCCACCAGAACAGTCTCTCGTTGATCATACGTTTCATTAATTTGCCCATGCATGACGACAGAGAGATTGGGCGAACCTTCTCTCGACCAACCTTGTCAATGAATACAACCTGGTACTGCAACCAATCAGCCGGCAAAGTACCTGTAGACCAGACAATGTTAAACAGTTCAAGCAAGCATATGCGACCAACCTCCGGAAGCTCTCTAATCATTCTGTACTTTATAACATCCAGTCCAGGGGCAGAATTTCTTCTTACCATGTCGATGGCCCTATCCAGCTCAGATCGCTGAAACGAAGACTCTCTTAAACCGAGAGCGGCATCCTCATATAGCACACCAAAGTCACATACTGGCTCCGTACCCACGCATGGAGGAGCAAGCTTGTCGATTTCCCTTTTAATTTCCTCCTCTCTATTATTTGTTTGCCATTTATTCCACTTTACATTTTTTTCTGGCATTTTTCAGAATTCTCATGGTATTCCACACGTAACTCAAACTTGTAAACCTGTTAATTTCCTTGCAGAAATTTTCAAAATTTTCCTTTTTACGTCTTCCTGGCCAGAGCGCACAATCTTCTGTATTCCACCCATGAGTGTAAGCTTTTACTTCTCTTAAATGCCGTGAAAGCAAGTTTTCTATCTTGGTTGGCACGGTCGCATTTCCCATCCCACCATCTGTTGGGTCTTTTTCGCTTGTTGGGGTCAACAGGGCAACCGCCTTTGTTCCCGTCGCGTCGTATATCAGAGGCACGGTCCACCGCGCCTCTTAAAATACCAATAAAACGATTATAATATTTATTTAGGTCTTCCTTGAACAAATCAATATGCGGGAGCAAATTGGCTCTAATATCTCCATCCACCAAGACGCGAAACTGTGACCAAATCTTTTTTTTTTCCAAGTAATTTTTTTTTCCAAGTAATTCTGTTTGTAACTTTTCTGTAAATCTGCTCCTAATAACACAGGCCGACATTTTTAAAAACCTGAGACCAGACTATACTTTCCCAAAGGTTTTCGGCCCGCTGAATCCGAATCCGCCAGCGGAATTGCTCCATCACATCAGGTTTTCGAGATATCCTAACCTGAAAGTGCAAAAAACAGTTTTTCGCTATATTCGGGGTTATATTAAACCGCGAATTAATTTTTCTCCACAAAACTCGTTACGGCATCTGAAAGTACTACTCTTCGCCTTCAAAATGCTTTTTGAATTTTTCAGATATCTTATTTCTTCTCGGAGATATCGTCTGTTGAAATTTTTTAGTTTGGCGTTTTCGTTACAACCTCCCTAACCTCGAAAAAAGTCTAAGATTTTCGAATTTGCCTTTTTTTTTGTCAATCAGGCAGATCACAGTTATGTATTCTTATGTTTTTGGAGTAGCTGAATTTGAAATTGCAGTCTGCTTACCCCATCGAGTCATAGCTATGGGGGGGGGGGGGGACTCGATGGGGTAAGCAGACTGCAATTTCAAATTCAGCTACTCCAAAAACATAAGAATACATAACTGTGGTCTGCCTAATTGATCAAAAAAAAGGCGAATTCGAAAATCTTAGATTTTTTTCGAGGTTAGGGAGGTTGTAACGAAAACGCCAAACTAAAAAATTTCAACGGACGATATCTCCGAGAAGAAATAAGATATCTGAAAAATTCAAAAAGCATTTTGAAGGCGAAGAGTAGTACTTTCAGATGCCGTAACGAGTTTTGTGGAGAAAAATTAATTCGCGGTTTAATATAACCCCGAATATAGCGAAAAACTGTTTTTTGCACTTTCAGGTTAGGATATCTCGAAAACCTGATGTGATGGAGCAATTCCGCTGGCGGATTCGGATTTAGCAGACCGAAAACCTTTGGAAAAGTATAGTCTGGTCTCAGGTTTTGGAGTTTCGCAAAATTTTGTCGGCCTGTGTAATCAAATGAAAAAGAAATAGGGTAGTCATCGATGCCCCAAGTTTTCTCCAGCTGTTGATAGTCAATTCTATTTATGACACCTTTGATTCCAAATAATAGATCCAGGTTGGAATCCCGCTGACCACGAAAGCCCACTCTGGACTTTGTGTCGACATTGACACAAAAAAATTCTTTATCGTTCATAGTATTGAACAATATCTCACCATTGCCATTGATAAAATCACAATTTCATTATGGGCGTTCAGGTCACCCAGGATAATGGTGTCCTCGCTGTTTCCAGCCAAATTGCACAAAGACCGGAGATCTCGCGGGACGATAGATTCCTGTGGATGTCTGTATACCACTATAATGTTCAAGTTGCGGTTAAGATTTTTTGTTCTGATACCCACTGTATCATAACCAAAAGGAAGGATGTCAGTGTTACGTATAATTTCAAACTCAATGTGAGACCGAATCGACACCGTAACTCCACCGCTTCCTAGCAGATTTTGGCTGTGTAGAGTTTTGTATCCTGAAAAGTACACTCGGTTATTGCCAGAACATTTGGTTTCCGTAAGGACAATGATATCATAGTCCAATATATGCTTGGAGAGCTCGTTCTTATTGCTTTTATAGCCACGACAATTCCAGAGTAAAAGCTTGAAATTTAATACAAAGAGAGAGGTGTGTGAGACCTCTCATTACTTCTCATCTCGGGAAAGCCCCTTAAAGAATCGTTAAACCTATCATCCATATTACGTCTCTCCATTCCCTCCTCTTTGCGGACTCTTGATACGCTCTTCCTATAATCTCTAGTATCACTAGATGTATCGAAAGAAAGAGACTTATCCCTTGTCCGACCGTAGTCATTAGTACCGTCAATAGCGTTTAATAAAAGATCCCGGGCCTCCGGGACTCTTTGTAACAATTGCAAAATTCCAGCGATCGCCTCCCTGACGAGAATCCAGTCGTCAGACCGCGCAGAATCAGTGCGAGCGGAGCTCGGCTCTTCACCAGCCTCGTCCGCAATAGCCCCGCCACTCATAGCCCGTGACCAAGCGGCCCCGTTTCGGGCAGCGGACACGAGAATACCTCTTTTTTCCTTCGAGATTTCGCCAGCGCGCAAATCAGACTGTTTACAATAATCACGACTGGACCTATCTGACTCGCCGCGTTTGCCATCGTTGACTCTTCTCGTGTCGACATGGCCATGATAACGAGAAACTTCTTCCGGACGCGCACCTGGGGCACCGGAGACACCATCCAAGCGTTTATCCTGATCCACATACTTCGACCGCACTGGCTCGGAGAGGGGCCTGCCCTTGGGGGAGGGTAATCCAGGCCATGCCTCAGGGCATGAGTATCTGTCATAAGGCACCATAGGTGATTTAGTCCAAGAGCCGGCTGCACAAAACCCTCCCTCATCGAACATACGGCTGAATTTTATTCGAATCGATAGCTTTTTTAGTGGTTAACCCTGTGCCGGGTTTTATATGCCCTGAAACTTGACCGAAGTGTTAAAAAAAGGCCACTTCCGGTATGATTTTTTGAGATGAAACCCCCTTATAGTTAGGGAGCTGGGTGCCAAATCGGTATATGATTTGTTCATGTTTCATATCGATAGGGATTAAAGTTCAGATCAATACGAATCGATTTGGTCCAGTCAATTAAGATCCTACGTCGCTGCGTTTTTGCGTTACAGCGCTTCAAAATTGTAAAAAAAAATAAGTACTAAATCATTTGCTCATGTCTGCCTCTGAGGCTGATGGTCAAAATCATCCTGAAAACGAAGAAAATCCATGAGGCAGACATCCAGGGCTCTGCAATATCACGGGACGTAGTTGTAAAAATGTAAAAAAAAAAAGCTCTATTAAGTCATTTGCTCATGATTCTAGTTGCGTCCATTCGATTCATTATGACTCCCTGAATACGAAAAAAATTTGGCAGACATTTTGCTCACTGATTTTGAACTGTACAATTTTTTGAAATTCAAGGAGAATCAAAGGAAAGCGGGTATTACGGCTGATTATTGTTATTAGTTTTAATATTATTATTTTGTTTAGTAATTTTTATTAACTCAACCCAACAGGTAATAAAAAAGTAAAAAAAAGCACTTGTAGCTTGGCGCGATTGTCGAGTTTTTCAAAAATATATTCAAATGGTCTGCCTTTGGAATATCAGAGGCCTGGATGTCTGCCTCATCGATTTTCTTCTTTTTTATAAGAAATCTAAACATCAGTCCAAGAGGCAGACATGAACACATGATATAGCACATCTTTTTTTTTAACATTTTTGAAGCGCTGTCAATTGACAACGCAGAGGCAACATGCTGGCAGACCATTTTTCTGTGGTCCTTCACATTGTCTTTAATCGAACAATTCAGGTCTGCCAAGTGTACACTTCATATACACTTTTTTAAATCATAAAAAAAACTTGAAAAATTGATTACTACTAAAGTCAGAGCCCTGGATGTCTGCCTCTTCGATTTTCTTCGTTTTCAGAAGGATTCTGAACATCAGCCTCAGAGGCAGACATGAACAAATCATATAGTACCCCCTTTTTTTTAAAACAAATTCGAAGCGCTGTCAATTGACAACGCAGCGCTACCATGGTGGCAGACGCAGTCCTTAATGTTTCTTATGGTACAATTATCGCTATTAATAATGTCTGCCACATGAACAAATCATATAGAAATTTTGGCACCCAGCTCCCTAACTATTAAAGAACATACGGCTGAAACTTGTGCCAATCGATTCAGGATGTCAAGCACTTTGATAAAAAAATATGCTGCCACCCCCCACCTTGACAGGAACCATGGCAGCAACCCTTAAACGTGACATATTTTCGTACCGTACCTCCCTCACAGAATATACGATTTTTTTATTTTTTGAAATGTAGCTCGAACATTCCTGAACATAAAAAAACAATGCTGCCATCGCTGGCCTTGACCAAAAATTTTTGTGCCACCCACAAGTCGCGCGACTTTTGGCTACCAATTTGTAACGGGTCAATACTTCCCTCACAGAACATACAATTTTTTTATTTTTTGAAATGTAGCTCGAACATTCCTGAACATAAAAAAACAATGCTGCCATCGCTGGCCTTGACAAAAAATTTTTGTGCCACCCGTAAGTCGCGCGACTTATTAATAAAATAAATAAATTTTTCTTGTAAAAAAAACTTGGCGCTGCTAGACCTAGAAATTTAATAAAGTAGGGGAGACCGGGGCTAAACCGCCAACGGGGTTGAACCGCCAAATCAAATATCTCGGAACCTGTATATTGTGCGAACTCGCTATTAACATTGTAAACGCTGCTTATGGTACCCATGTGACCAACGGAGTTTCGGCAGGTTACCTGCCGTGTTATGATTTTTACGGAGGCAAACGTGTTTTCGTGGTGAAAAGTGAAATTTTCTGCGCGTGGAAATTTTGTAATATCTGCAATAATATTTGCTCTCCAAATCTCGAGGTACGTGATTATAAATGCATGCTGATTATAAAGAGTAATGCATGCTGAACACGAATCCAGTGTAGATATCTAATATTTCATGGGCGATCAAACCTGAAACTGATTTATCCCGGGGGGGGTGGCGGTTCAACCCCGGCATTTTTGAGATTTCAATTTTTCCACCGTTGTCGTTTTTGCTCTATACCGGTCAGGCCTCTGGCACTCGCCTATGTTTCTAGGTTAAAACGTGACCCCCTTAATGTCCGAGATCCGCTAGGGGCGCTGGTAGTAACTTAGTCCGCTTTGGTCCGTTTAGTCCCATGCCGCAACACTTTTCAAAACGCAACTGTGCGCTAAAATATTTTCTACGTAATTCTGCGATTTGGGATTTGCGAATAATGAGTGTGTCAAGCTAGAACGAAATAGTATTTTTGTTGTGTTTAGTGCTTATAAGTAACCGGGATGTATATAAAAATATATTTCTTAATTTTTAAGGGACAGGATTAGGTTAATAAATAAATGGCACATTGATGTATGCAAATATAAATATTTTTTTATTTTATGTATTATAGAATTTAGATTCTTTTTTTTCAATCCACTCTTTTTTATTTGATCTCTATTATATAGTTTTGCGTATTGACGCATACGAGTTTCAACGTAAAAATAAATAATAAGTGACATAATTTCTTCTGCATGGTCGATGCATGGAAATGTCATGACTGTGCTTTGCAGAATGTCTGTAATGATTAGCTCTAGAATGTTACTAGAAATATGATGCTTTTGAAACGAATGTTCTACATGCCGTAAAAATACGTATAATTTTTTATTGGGAGTAGGTAACTGCCTATTACCTGTCACTTCAAAAAATAATGAAATAGGCTCAGATTGATGTACCGTATTCTCAAATGCTTTCTTACAGACATCGCATTTTGAAAATTGCACAATTCTTTTTGTAATAATACCGGTGCTGTAATAAATTAAACAGTCGACAACTTCTGGCAAAGCATAATCATCCTCAACTGATTCGATAAAATCCCATTCTTCACATTCAATTAAGGAATTCAACCGTTTTTTGATCGATTCACGAATATCAACTTTCTTACTTGAATCTGTATAAATACTTTTAATATCTGACAAGGAAATAAGAAAATTACGAGGCGCATCTTGATTCGAACAATTTCCACAGGTGGGGGGTTTCAGAATGCTAAATGTGGATAGGATCTTATATAACTGCAGAAAAGTTGGAGTTGCAGGATGATCGTTTGCTCCTCCTGCTTGTCGTATCATACCAAAAAAATTCTAAAAAATGTGGAAAAATGGAAAGAAATGTCAAAATAAATTTTAAACAATATTGTCGCTGTAACTGTGCGTGCTTGCAGCAGACGCTCCACAACAAATTTTTCATAAATCCAAAGTGTTTAATGTAGTTTCTACGTCTTCAATACTACTTATTGTGTCACCGCAAATACCAAAACTGGTAGCGTCAAAAGGTTTGCACATTACATTAACTTTGAGATTTAAGTTTTCTTGCACGAGTTCTTTTATATTGACAGTGACAAAACTGTTTTCAATTTTTAGACACGTTACAGTCACAAATGACTCAATTTTAATTCCATCACAGATTACGGTACGTCTGGTCCAGTTTACTGGTACTCGCAATGTAGTACAAGCTACCAAATCTGTAAAAGAGAATTTAGGTGGCTCATCTGACATTGCTTCTTGTAGATTTCCTTGTATACAATGCTGTGAGACGTCATGCGCTGGATTCTGTGCTGTTTCTTGAAGCGATGTGTCTTGCAGCGGTATGGAAATTTCTGTCCACGGAAATTGTGATGGCACGGTCCCTTTTCGCAACCTCGGTTGTTTATAATACGACTAGGAGGTGAAGATTTATATAAGCTGTATTGTTGAGTTAAATAGATAACAAAATATTTTGCTTACAACTTACAACGCCGAGCACTTGTCTATCAGAATCTTTAAGTTCTCGCTTCCACAGTATATCATCAGCCAAAAAATGTTTCTCGCAAAGAAACTGTCCTGACCGAACCACAAAGTCTTTTCTTCGTATAGCATTTTGCCACAAATTTATTATACTTTGATCTTTAGGCACAGCGAAAAAATGTTACTTCTGGATTCGATTTATATCCAGAAGTACATCCTGGTGCTATGCAATGTGGCATGATGCGCATATACACTGATATACAGATTGATATAGATCAATATAGATCAACACTGATCAACAGTCACCAAGTCACATCAAGTCACACTGATTAGGTTAGGTTAGGCGTTGACGGAGCAATCGCACGTAGAACCGATTACACCGTATCTCGCGTGTGCAATATATAATTAAGAGGCAAAATACCTCCCCGAGAGGCAAATTCGAGCAAGAGCGATACCGATTCCCCGATATCATGTATAAATCACGAGATTTAGCTCGGACGAGCAACGCGCGCCCCGAGAAACGAGCCTACGTTTTTCCGAACGGGTATGGCAAACTATTTTCCGTGTCGACTGACCGTTTGTTTGAGCTATCGCGTCTACGTGCGTTATGTAGGGCTCGCAGGTGCAAAGACTGACTGTCATTGACTACCTACTGCGCGGGATGGCGAGATTGAGCGGAATCTCAGCCATCTTAACGGACCAAGTTACTACCAGCGCCCCTAGCGGATCTCGGACATTAAGGGGGTCACGTAAAACTACCGAGTGCCAGAGGCCTGATACCGGTTAAACAAAGCAACATAGATGAAAATTTCCTATATAAATTTTGTAGCTAAAGGTTCACTCTTTACAGTGGTATACCACATTTAACTAAAATTATTTATTTTGTTGTTAAAAGTCGGCACCGAAAAAAAACTGGCGGTTTAGCCCCGGTCTCTCCTACTAAAATTTTGATTGAATTTAATAAAGCACAAAATTTTTGATTGAATAATAAAAAAGCAATAAACGTAATTTAGGGAAGTATGCGGCGGGAGTAAAAAAGCAGCGCCAAGTTTTTTTGCAAGAAAAATTTATTTTATTTTAATTAAATATTTTTATTTTGTACTGTTATCTCTTTAATTCTTTGTGATTAAAATGATTCTGTAGTGTTACCGAGGACAGTAATAATTATCAGGCAAGAGTGAATATAAGTACGTGGCTTTATTGGTATTACTTCTCTAAAGGCACGCTACGCTTGTTCTGTGTGCCCCGCCTACGCAACGCCATCTCTACATCAGTCTTACAATTAGCGCGTTCTCAAACCTATCTAGTTCACACAACAGATTCTTTGTAATATTATAATTTTGTTAAAAAGAATTAGCTTGGGTTGGAATGAGAAGACCCTTGAATGAGAATACAAAAATACGTACCACTTGAGTTTTATTTTTTAAAAAGTAGTTACGCAACAATTATTTTTCAAAGCAATATATATATTCTCTTTGCAATTGGCGCAATTTAAAGATTTTATATCTTTTTTTTAAATACATATCACTTGGGTTGAGTTAGGTAACGCAATTTTGTGAATTATTTTGTTAGGGTAGTCGGTTCTTAAGATCGTTCTCGTCAAAGATTGTCTTATTTTCTATTTAAATACATGGCAAGAGATTATCCGTATGTTTTGTGAGGGAAGTATTGACCCGTTACAAATTGGCAACCAAAAGTCGCGCGACTTACGGGTGGCACAAAAATTTTTGGTCAAGGCCAGCGATGGCAGCATTGTTTTTTTTATGTTCAGGAATGTTCGAGCTACATTTCAAAAAATAAAAAAATTGTATGTTCTGTGAGGGAAGTATTGACCCGTTACAAATTGGCAGCCAAAAGTCGCGCGACTTACGGGTGGCACACAAATTTTTGGTCAAGGCCAGCGATGGCTGCATTGTTTTTTTATGTTTAGGAATGTTCGAGCTACATTTCAAAAAATAAAAAAATTGTATGTTCTGTGAGGGAGGTACGGTACGAAAATATGTCACGTTTAAGGGTTGCTGCCATGGTTCCTGTCAAGGTGGAGGGTGGCAGCATATTTTTTCATCAAAGTGCTTAACATCCTGAATCGATTGGCACAAGTTTCAGCCGTATGTTCTTTAAGGGGGTTTTATCTTAAAAAATCATACCGGAAGTGGCCTTTTTTTAACACTTCGGTCAAGTTTCAGGGCATATAAAACCCGGCACAGGGTTACGTTAATCACTAAAAGCTATCGATTCGAATAAAATTCAGCCGTATGTTCGATGAGGGAGTTTTATGCAGTCGGCTCTCCTACTAATTGTTCTCTGCTCTCCACTATACGTAAAGCATTATGAAAAGACACATTATTGTACGCCATAACAATATTAATATCCTTAGTTTTCTCATACACAGGGCAGCTTCTATAAGTAGATTTATGCTGACCTCCGCAATTACAGCATCTAACTGGTTTATCACATTGACCGTGGGCTTTATCCCCGCAAATAATGCACCGTGTCTCACTCTTGCAAGCCACTTTGGTGTGACCAAATCTATAGCAATTAAAACATTGTCTGGCTTGCGGCACGTACGGTCTAACCTTAAGACCAACACCGTTGGTAAAAATTTTTAAATCACGGGTACTCTCGTCCTTTAGTGTTATAATAATGATATTATCCGTCCCCGATAAGACCGATTTCTTATCCACATTATCCCATTTATGTCGGTACATACGTTCAAGCTTGATAATGTTGGATCTATCCTGAATTACCGACCATAGCTCAGGAATCGACGAGGGCCAATCCGATATAATACCCTTTACAAATGACCGAGCGCTGTTCTAATAAGGCTTTCAATTTTTTTGGATCCGGAAGCTTTTCAATTTTATCCAAGGCATGATTAGCGTCAATGTAATCTTTAAAAACTGCCTCAGCCGAAAAATGGTTTGTCATAACGACCGATATTGGACAAATCTGGTGTTCCGAGAGAACCATCCATATTTTAATTAAATTCTTACTTTTTTTGGTAGAGGTCTGATCGGGAGGGAGCTTCAAAGTGATTTTTGCTTTACCTCGGAAATCCTCGTCGAACCTAACAAATTGCTGGGCTTCTAGCGGGGTCGCATGTTGAGAAGAAAATTTTCTCAACTCAGTACCTCATACAACATAAATTTACCTGTCAGGGAGCGTATCGGGCGGACTGTTATTCACGCCGGCATCACGTGATCCACTTCGGCTCGCCGTTTTTTCATTATTACTACGTTGATTCGTCGCATAGGCAACGTCGTCAATATTATCTTTACTACTGCTCAGGGACGCTTGGTTTATCAAAAGTTCGTGGCCCTGAGCATCTTTACTATTATCGGCATGTCCTACGTCCACTTCCATATCCTCGTTCGGGGTAGGATCACCTGCGTTGAAGACTACATTACGTCTTCTATTCACTTTCTCGTCCCTCTGTTTTTTAGAGGAGTGATGTCTTCGGTTTCTTGCTAGGTTCCAATCTGTCTCCGAAGTATTTTTCTCTTCCCTAAGGTCTTTGGTGATTGCTTCAAACTCTTGGTCAGAGATACTAATTCTCATTTTCTTATTCGAATTGATATGTATCTCATCGTCAGAGGTGCGAGGGCTATCATGCACGAGCTGCGTGTCACTTCGTTCCGCCATATCCGTTCAAAGTTCTGATAGCGATAAATAATCGCTCCCCCTCCGAGAGGGGAGCAGGCAAAATTAATATTTATGAACACCCCCCGAATAAGGAGCTCAGAAACCACCCCCCGGATCGACACACTACTATGCGCACGACCAAAAAGAACAATGCTCAAAACAAGATAAGCCAAGCGCGCAAGACACACGTCCGTCTCGTATGACGACTCACGCCGAACCTCGTGCGTTCGGGGAGACGCTATTAGGGTTATAAACGCAAACGCTTACCAACACTGTTTATGGAGCCAATAGCGTGATAGCGATAGTGAGCTCTATGAACTGCACTAGCGTAGCGTTGACGTTAGTTGAGGTTATATGGCGATGTTCCTCGGCTCCACTCAACTCTATGTGACAAAAATCCAAGAAACAAAGAACAAAAGACAGAACACGAAACAAAAATCAAAGAGCATATTGTAGATTAGGCTTTTAAGGCTACGTAACATTATTATTCGTATTAGAGACCCTATAATCAGAGACTGGCCATCAGGCGATTTTTTCAAAATCCTGCGAGAGAAAAGCATATAAGGAAGAAAGAGAAAGCGATATACATTCATATTGCTTTCTCTTTTTCTCTTATATCTCTTTCTCTTTCTTTCTCTTGTTTTTGAAGAAAAATGGCCGACCAATCAAAAGTAGCCCCCTTATAGATAAATAAAGTCTCTCATAGAGCACCGAATAATGAGGATGTTGCAAGTTGTAGCATTTTAGTAACCTCGAGTATCTAATCTAAGCGTGCAAAATTTTTCATTTCCTGCCGTGTTGTTGCGTAATAGTGTTATTTATTATGAACTTCTTTTCTTTATTGCGTACCAAACGGCGATTAGTAATAAAATTTTTAACGCTGAAAAGTTACATACAAAATTGTAAGAGTTATACTTATATTTTTTAATATACTGCTCGTTCAGCGATATTCCGCGCGATCTGTGCGATATCTGTGTATGATAGCGAGAGTGAAAAAGGGACGAGCGTGATGAACGAGGCAAGAAAAACAGAAGCTAGCGAGCGAGAAAAGCGAGACATTGTAAAAACGATTTGTAAGAGAAAAGCAATAAAAGGCTCTAACAATTTCAGAAGTGGGATAAAGATCCAAATCTTGTGAGTTCGAATCCCGTGAATTAAGTGCCGAGAACCGGTCCACGAGTTTATGTATTACGTGACGATTCGAGGTTGAGACGAGAATCTTCTAGAAAGTAACGATATCAGACATCAAGAATTGATTATGGCGGACAACGAAACAAGGAAGAGTCCGCTGGATTTTTCGGTTAATACTCTGAAGCAGAAACTTAAGCGGTTAGGCTTGAGTACGAGCGGAAATAAATCGGAGTTGATAGGCAGGATAATGCAGGCAGATCCGGAAGGAACGTGGATGGACGAAGACGATGAAATGGCGCAGGATAATCAGGAAATAGCGAGGACATTTACGACGTCCCAGGTAACCGGAAATGCGGAGGACCAAAGGTCAGTACTACCGGCCGAAACGGGAAGACTCGATTATGCTCAGGAACTCGAATTTATGCGACGTGAAAAACTATTGATGGAGCGAGAATTAGATTTAATGAGGCGTGAAAATGAGCTTTTGAGAAACACGTCTCCCCGTTCACATGATTCTGAACGCATTGCTAAATCGCAGATCAATATTAAAGCAATTGGCGAGCTGCTAGGCGAATTTACGGGTATTGATTCCAACTTCGAGCAATGGGAAAGGCAGCTACGATTTCTGAGTGAGACTTATGAACTCGATGATAATACCGCAAAGATTTTACTCGGATCTCGACTTAAAGGCAAAGTACAAAATTGGCTGCATTCCAAACCTGAATTGCTACAAATGACGCTTGATGACTTTCTAAAAGAAATGAAAGCGATGTTCGATTATCGACCAAATAAAATCGATTTGCGTAAACAATTCGAGGCACGCATGTGGCAGCCCAGCGAAAGTTTCCATGACTACTATCATGACAAAATCATTAAAGCGAATCGGATATTTATAGCAGCAGATGAGATTATGGATTATGTTATAGACGGCATTCCTGATCGTCAGTTGCAGAATCAAGCACGGATGCAAAATTTCTCATCTATGGCAGAGTTGATGCAGTCTTTTAAGAAAATCACCTTACGCACCGATACGAATGTCAGGCAGGGAACAAAGATGACCAATGACAAAAGTCTTCGAGTCAAGGAGAATAGGGCGAACGAGTAAGATAAGAGTTCAACAACTATCCGATGTTATAACTGCAGCAGAACCGGCCACATAGCCGCCGAGTGTAAGCAGCCCAAACGCGAACGGGGATCCTGCTTCAAATGCGGAACAATGGGACATGCAGCGAGAGATTGCCCTAAGAAAGAGGAGAAGAAAGAAGTGATCAACGTCGACAGCGTCGCAGAGGAGCCTGATTTTTAAAAGAATGTCGAATATCAGATAAGCTTTAAAAGTAATAATTATAATTATTCGCTACGTACTTTGTTAGACACCGGAAGTCCTATTAGTTTTATAAAGGAACAGTTCGTAAAACACTTTAATATTCAAAGAGACAATCACTTAGCTAATAAATTTTGTGGAATTAATCAATCACAACTTATTGTTAAGGGATCTATAGTCGCTAATGTTACGCTAAATGGTCATACCAAAGAGAACGTTACGTTATTAGTTGTGCCTAACGATACGATGACATCATGCGTTGTTCTGGGTCGCGATGTTCTTAAGTTATTCCAGTTAGTTTTATCCGATAGAAATGTAGAGGAAGAAAAAGAAACAGTTGATGCAATTATGAACATAGATGTCGAAACTTCGACTACTAAAGACATAGATTCCTTAAAAATAAATCCTGACGTACCTAATGAAATAAAGACAGAGTTAAGAAGATTATATCTTACGCATTATGTGGAACCGTTACGACCAGAAACAACCGAAACTAAAAGCGAACTTAAGTTAAATCTAAATAATCCACAACCTTTCCATTTCCAGCCTAGACGTATGTCGTACGCAGAGAAAGAGCAATTACGTGTAATGTTGGACGATTTGAGGGCTAAAAATGTAATCCGACCCAGTGAGTCCGAATACGCTTCTCCAATTATTATGGTGAAAAAGAAAAATGGCGAGCCTTGTATGTGTGTTGATTACCGTTTTCTAAATAAGATTTTAGCCAGGGATAATCACCCATTACCATTGATCGAAGATCAACTTATGCTCTTAAATAATAAGAAATATTTTAGCCGGCTAGATTTAAGGAACGGATTTTTTCACATTACTATGGCGCCCGAATCAATTAAATATACCGCTTTTGTTACTGCATTAGGACATTACGAATATTTAAAAATGCCTTTCGGATTGAAAGTCGGGCCGCCCAGATTTCAACGATTTATTTACGAAATATTCAAAGAATTAATAGACTCTGGAGATGTTGCGATATACTTAGATGATATATTGATAATGTCAGAGACGTTGGAGCATCACTTAGCGATCTTGAAACGAGTTTTTCAATTATTAGTGCGTAATAAATTGGAACTAAGATTAGACAAATGTGAATTTCTTGCCACTAAAATAGACTACTTAGGGTATACTGTCTCTGGAGAAGGAATACAGCCCACCATGAGTGGCATATCAGCAGTTGAAGACTTTCCCATACCCCGAAACACAAAAAACGTGCATAGCTTTCTCGGATTAAGCTCTTATTTTCGAAAGTTTATTGAAGGATTCGCAGTTACTGCTAAACCTCTATATGATCTACTTAGGGCTAATACTCCCTTCAGATTCGGTAATAAGGAATTAGAAGCTTTTGAAGCTATAAAATCTAAACTCATCTCTTCTCCGTTATTAGCTATATACAATCCTAATGACATCACCGAATTACATTGTGACGCGAGCTCCTTAGGATTCGGTGCAATCCTTATGCAACGAAAATCAGATTTAAAATTTCATCCGGTATTCTACTTCTCTAAACGAACTTCCGAGATAGAAAGTCGCTATCACAGTTTCGAATTGGAGACGTTGGCAATAATTTACGCCCTACGTAGATTCAGAGTTTATTTGCAGGGAATCAAATTTAAGATTGTTACTGACTGTGATTCACTTAGACTTACATTAAATAAAAAAGATATTAATCCACGCATAGCACGATGGGCACTGGAACTCCAGAATTTCGATTACGAAGTCGAGCATAGGATAGGAGCACGGATGCAGCATGTGGATGCCCTCAGTAGAGTAAACAATATTTTGGTTATTGAAGACAACCCGTTAGAATTTAACCTTTCAATATGTCAAGGTGAAGATGAAGTTATACGGAATTTACGTGACAAATTAGAGAAAAAAGAGGACTCTTATTATGAAATGCGAAATGGTTTGATTTATAGAAAAAAACATTCAGGATTGCTATTTTATGTGCCAACGTCGATGGAAAAGAATATTTTGTACAAGTACCATGACGAAATGGGACACTTAGGAGTAGAAAAAACTTTAAATAATATCATGCGCAACTATTGGTTCCCTAACTTAAAGTATAAGGTCGAAGATCACATAAAGAATTGCTTAAAATGTATAGCATTTTCTCCTAGTAGTGGACGAAAAGAGGGTTTACTCCATTCTATCCCAAAGGGAAACATTCCTTTCGATACTTTGCACATAGACCATCTAGGGCCAATAGATAATAAACATCCATCGAAGCGATATGTATTCTTAGTGATAGATGCGTTTACCAAATATGTTAGATTGTATGCTACTAAAACTACTTCTAGTGCAGAAGTTATCCGTAATCTTATCGATTATTTCAGACATTATAGCATACCTAAAATAATCATTTCAGATCGTGGAAGTGCATTTACTTCCCAGGAATTCCACGATTTTGTAGTAGATCATGGTATTCGGCATACACTTGTAGCTACCGGCTCACCGCAAGCCAACGGACAAGTCGAACGCATAAACCGTTTACTCACTCCAATGATAGCGAAGCTCATTAAACCGGATAAACATAAGAATTGGTATCAAGTTCTGTCAGACGCCGAATTTGCAATCAATAACAGTTTCAATAAGAGTACTGGTGAAGTCCCTAGCAAACTCCTTTTTGGTGTCAATCAACGTGGAAATTTGAAAGACGAAGTTGCTAATTATTTAGAAGATGTAAAAGATAGTAATAGGAATCTAGACGAAATTAGAGCTAAAGCCTCACAAAATATAGTCGCAAATCAGCAAAAAAGCGCAGAACAATTTAATAAGAAGCGAAAAGAAGCTCATCATTATAATGAGGGAGACTTAGTAATGATACGTAATTTTGATTCAAATCTAGGGGCTTCCAAAAAACTAATTCCTAAATTTAAAGGACCATATGTGATTGCCAAAGAGTTGCGAAATGATAGGTATCTGGTGGCTGACAAAACTGGATTCCAAAATACTAATAAACCCTATTGTGGAGTATGGGAGGCCTCTAACATGCGACCATGGTTAAATATAACTGCCCAGTCCAACATATCACCAATACGTTAATTGTTCAATATTAAGTTAAATAATAAGTAAGCAATCAGTTATAATAATATCGCTTATTTTATGTTGCTGTATGATTATAATAATTAATTGTCCGAGGACGGACTGTAAGTCAGGATTGGCCGAAATTGTAAGAGTTATACTTATATTTTTTAATATACTGCTCGTTCAGCGATATTCCGCGCGATCTGTGCGATATCTGTGTATGATAGCGAGAGTGAAAAAGGGACGAGCGTGATGAACGAGGCAAGAAAAACAGAAGCTAGCGAGCGAGAAAAGCGAGACATTGTAAAAACGATTTGTAAGAGAAAAGCAATAAAAGGCTTTAACAAAATTATCTTTTATCGAATTGTATTACCGAATGTGTAATTAAAAAGATGATAAGTAATTCTGGTTGAGCCTAAAAAATATTGCTCTTATTTTTTCAGCTCGAGAAGAAGCGGCAGCTAGAAACGCAGAGAGTTCATACATTCCAGCTTATGTTGGAAAAGGAACAAAGTTACGTAGACAAATTACGGAGCGAGTTGGCAAAAGCTGGTACCGGTAGTGGCAACACCAATGTCACGGCCGTGCAAGCAGAGCTGGCAGGTGCTGAGAGAAGAGTACGCACCTTGCAGGAACAGCTTGCAGCGATTAGCACAACGAACGAACAGGTCTGCATATTTATCCTTTTTCTATATATTTCTTTGTACACTACATTTTTTTAAATAATTGATCTGGTACATACATTATCAGAACCTTTTATTTATCACCTAACACATCTGAGAATTTAAGTATATGAAACCAAAAGATACTATAGTTCGAAATTGAGGAAGAAATTTAAACTTTTAAATTAAATAATTCTAATAAACATATTTATAGATAACATGTGCTTACTAAAAGATTATATAATATATATCATATGTTATATCTATTTTTACTGAAAAAATATACATAGATGCGTTTATTAATTGAAATTATTCAGAAGATAAGTTTGATTGCGTCATCCAATACAAAATATAATGATAGGAATACAGCATGTAGTATTTCAGAACATTAGTAGTAAAGTAACATATGAAATGTTAAAAAGAAAAATCGAAAATTTTAAAGCGTATAAACTCACTAGAAAGAATTGTTACACACACAGGACGTGGCAACAGTAGCTAATTAACTTTTATCGTTTTAAAAAAAATGAGAGAGTTGATCAATTAGACACGTGATCAATTAGCATATTATTTTCTATCCTATGTGTAAGAGCCATAGAAGATGCTTAGAGTAATTTCGATCAAACTTTGATTAATTAATTACTTGGCGATTAACTTAGCCAGCCGGAAGTGATTATGGCAAGATTTCTAATTATATAACTTGTCATTCCAAACTTAATCTTTTTTTCTACATGTTAAAAAATGAATAATTCATATTGTTAAAGGGGTATTCTATTGACTATTTTGTTAGGTCGGATGTCTTTCAAGAATTTTTTTCGAGAAAAGTATTGAAGCAATCAAGATGTAATTTTTTTATAACTGTTTATTGACTTTTGTGATATTTTTTGTTATTGCAATAGATTGTACGTAGATAGTTTTAAAGAAAAGAACCACAGAAAGTGCATTTTTACTTTGTGGTACTTGATAAATTGATCGCCAATTAAATTAACTGCGGACAGTCATCTATAATTAATGTAGATCAAGAAATTAATCTTGTTAGAAATAGAAATGTTTTTCTACTTCAGCAAGTAATTAATTTGCATTTTTGCACAGCTTTATGTGATCTGGGTAATTATGCACATTAATACCGCACTCGCCAATGACCTTGACCTTGACATATGTTGTCAAGGTCACCCTCCTGAGTGACCTTCAGAAGGTTTTAGCCGGCGGTCGTTATTCATTAAAAAGTTATTAACAAAAAAAGTTTGGAAAATATAGCAGCTATTTTGAGTATTGGAAGGCATAAATGACTAATATATATGTCGAAATAGTTCACGCGTACACTTTCCACGCGAAACGAGGTGCCACATGGGTTCGTGGCGTGGTTCACAAGCTTGTTTATATATATACACAATGAGAGAAACATTATATATTCTCTATTAATTTTCTGAATACATATATTTTATGTCATCTAATAATACATAAAATGGGTCTCCTCCAATTCTTTTCACATAGATGATCGACTAACTTATCTTGTTTAATACCACCTCTACTTAAACGAGCTCGTAAAGCACGCCACGAATTCATGACAACTCGTCTCGCGTGAAAAGTGTAAACACAGAACATAAACACAGTCTTTTCAAGAAATACAATCTTCCTACGTATTTAGTTTTGGTGTAGACGCTGAAAGGCAATCATGTTTCTACATGATTTTCTACATTTAACATACGACTACGCAGCCTTGATTAGGTTTTTGTGCGAAAAAGGAGTTATTCGCGATCGCATTACGTGTTCAAAATGTAATAATATTATGGAACTCGATTTTGATGATGAATCGTTTCAAATGTCGAAACACGTATTATGTCGAACACTGCAAGAAGAAAAAGCGACGAGTTGTTTGTACGTTTGGGAAAAGTGCTTTAGCTGGCACTTGGTTTTCCCACGGACGTCTTTCCCACGGAGCAATACCTCGATTTGGCATTGTGGAAGAACATTATATTTACTACTTGGCGGAATTTGTTTAAAAAAAAAATACACTTTTAACGACAGAATTGATTCTTTCTTTCGTATTATGCGTAGAATGTATCCGCTGTAAAATTAATACACACAATAAACACTAATTAATTACGAGCACTGTCTAATTCATTATGTATATGTATAAATGAGCTTGTAAAGCACGCCACGAACCCATGTGGCACCTCGTTTCGCGTGGAAAGTGTATGCGTGAACTATTTCGACATATATATTAGTCATTTATGCCTTCCAATACTCAAAATAGTTGCTATATTTTCCAAACTTTTTTTTATTAATAACTTTTTAACGAATAACGACCGCCGGCTAAAACCTTCAATCTTACCAACCTTACAATCTTTTATAAATGAAATATTTTATTTCTAAATATTTTAATGTAAAATATATAATATTGTATAAAGTTACTTCTTGATGACCTTACTGACTTAAGGCTCCTGCTGGCTCGCGAGCCAACTCTGCGTTGACAGTGGCGACCTGGCGACTTGGCAAAGCTGTGAACTATAAGACGTGAAAAATGATACGTCAAGAAGCAAAATTATCCTTGCGATTTACAGCGTTATTCTTAATTTTAGTGCAGTGTTTTTACATTTAAAATTATTATGATAGTGTTAAAATATACCGAAGATATCCACTTTATTGTGATTTAATATGTGCAAGCAAATACTTATTTCAATTCGGCAGCTGTCAAACGGCTTGTTTTCGTTCTTGATTAGGCAACATTCACTTCGACAAATGTGGATTACTCATATAAAAGGGGAATTTTCGGTGTATTTTACAAATCTATTTTATCGTTTACAGATGGTATTTTATTAAAAAGCATTTTTATTTTAGTGTAAATCGCACGAATTTTCATGATATATTTTCATGATTTTCTCGCTTCTGACGTCATCAATCCAAGATGGCTGCAGTGAGTGAACAGGAGCCTTAAAGTTACTTCTCTTGATGAGAAATAACTAGAAAATTGATTTATGCAAAAGGAAACATGATTTATGCAAAAGTATGAGCAAATCACTTATGTTGTCAAACGTAATTTCTTATCTCTGATATAATTAATATTTCGATTAATATTAATTAACTTTATTTTTTTTAGTGAGTATTGTATGTTTCTATACTCCGTCTAACGAGAGATCATGGTTAGATCGGACGAAAACTCGTCTTTTTTGCGCAGGTCTCCGTCCATAGAACATCTATTAACGGGTCCGTTCCGAGTTGTGCATGAAACGCATAGACCGCATTACTGTTGCGCAGCGCTTCGAAATCGTTCCGTTTTGTCAATGCGCATGAAGCGCTTTAGTAATTCAGAACGGTTGCTCTGCGCACTAATGCAAATTGAAAAAGGATGTTCTGATAAATGGCTCCTGCCTCTTGTCAGAGGTCAATACGGTACCGACGTATGGTTGACAAACTAATTAAAAATTATTTATAATTATCTTTTCCAATCGTTTGGAAATCATTTGGAGAAATTTGGAAAAAACTTTTTAGAATTTGGAAAACCATACAATAATTGAAAATTAATTAAAATCATTTAAGTGTATAGCAGACATATTGTCTAAAACATTTTTTCTCATTCAATCGCTCCAGAATCATTTGGATAAAGTATCGAAATATATTTTATTATTTGGAAAACTACTCTATTCTAATAAAAATTAATTAACAAGTAAACGATACCGGAAATAAGTTGGTGCTGGAGGTTCATATTTTTTAATAAACAATAGCTCAAAGAATTGCTCCTTAATTGCTCCTTCAGAATCAAGAATTGCTCTCCTTTTCAAATTAATATTTTTTTAAATATTTACAAAAAGCGTAAAATTTATATAATATTATCACTCAAAAACATATATTTCTAATAACTTTGTGCAACTAAATCCAGCATAAAATGATTGTTTCTTGATTGCTCCTTATTGCTCCATTATTACTTTAATAATTTATTGCATTTTTATTGAAAAATTAACAAATTAATTATTTCAAGTCACGATGCAGCCACCTATTGATGGCTGCCTATTGTAATTACCTATATATGGCTTGACAGCCAACGGCGGAAATATTTAAATGTAATATAACAACTTTATTGTTTATAACTATATCTTAAAGAGTTTAACTCTTTAACCAATATTGATTTTTGGTAGAATAATTGTTCCTCGATTGCTCTATTGGGATATTCAATCGCTCCATTCGTATAATTAATTTTGTACGATACTTTAGCGTTTTTATCGAAAACTTAACGAAAAATTAACAAATTAAAGACCGGAGCACAAACTTTTGCGTAACGCATAATGCATTCGGCCTTTAATTTGTTAATTTTTCAATAAAGTATCATACAAAATTAATTATACGAATGGAGCGATTGAATATTCCAAAAGAGCAAGCGAGGAACAATTATTCTACCAAAAATCAATATTGGTTAAAGGGTTAAACTCTTCGAGATATATAGTTATAAACAATAGAGTTGTTATATTACATTTAAATATTTCCGCCGTTGGCTGTCGAGCCATATATAGATAGTTAGTTACCATGAAGAATAGAGATAAGGAGGCCGAACTGGCATGGAAAAATTGTCAAAACATGCGACCGAATGCCGAGCCAAGTAGTAGTATACTAATGCTCCGCAAGGTTGCGCTTTCGTCTCACGGGACTCATACGTACACGGTACGCACATTCACGGTACACTCACACGTACACGCGTACACGTCCCCAGCCTGCAATCTCTCCTCTCGTGCTATCCTCTTTCTCAAGCCTCGGGTATCTTTAGAGTCCCTTTATAAGAGTCTGGACAGACTGGTCCTTATTTTCATTGGACGTGCAACACCCGTGCATGGCGGAACCAATCACGAGCGGTAAAATAGCGAGTCTTAGGAGTCTCTCTCAGGGTGCGTATTATGAAACTTTTCGAAATGGATTCCGATCGGAATTGTTATTTCCTACATTTCTATTGTGTTTTTAGGGAAAGCAGTATAATTTCGATAGGAATCCGTTCCGTAAAGTTCCATAATACGTGCCAGTACACTAACGATATTGTTACGTGCTTTGCTACAAGTGTTACATGTTACATATCTGCGCAAGGCACGAAATGATGTCGTTAACATTTACAGAATAGGTGTCTTAGAATTAAAAATAAAGAATTACAACATTAATTAAAAATGACAATGTCATGCATTTATCTATGTACATCTCGTAATTTTCTCTATCAATAAATTGTTTTATACTATTATAATTCATTTTATTGGAATATCTTTTTCAGATATTTTAAAGTTTTGGTTATCTTATCTCTATCAAGTCAAAATAAAAATATAGGCAAACTCACTTTCTCACACAGCCTCTATAGCATTCTCTATCACGATATCACAACAATACAACGATTACGTGTAGTCATCGGCGCCATAGTGTTTTTCTTCCGTCTAGGGCGTTTAGACTAGAGTCCCTATATACGTGACATTCACGTATGCATGTTGTTGCACTCCCAAAGTCTGTCCAGACTCTTATAAAGGGACTCTAGGGTATCTTGTGATTGCAATGCCACCTATAGGTACCTATAGGTACTATTACCGGGCCTCTGTTTTTGTCGCATGTCCGAACGTAGTTCGGCCTTCTTATCTCTATTCTTCATGGTAGTTACAATAGGCAGTCATCAATAGGTGGCTGTGTCGTCACTTGAAATAATTAATTTGTTAATTTTTCAATATGCAATAAATTATTAAAGTAATAATGGAGCAATAAGGAGCAATCATTTTATGCTGGATTTAGTTGCACAAAGTTATTAGAAATATGTTTTTGAGTGATAATGATAAATTTTACGTTTTTTGTAAATATTTAAAAAAATATTAATTTTAAAAGGGGAGCAATTCTTGATTCCGAAGAAGCAATTAAAGAGCAATTGTTTAAGCTATTGATTATTTAAAAAATATGAACTTCCAGCGCCAACTTATTTCCGGTATCGTTTACTTGTTAATTAATTTTTATCACAATAGAGAAGTTTTCCAAATAATAAAATATATTCCGACACTTTATCCAAATAATTTAGGAGTGATTGAATAGGAAAAAAAATTTTAGACAATATATGTGCTCGGGGGAAGGGGGGGTGTGAGACGCTCCCCGGATTCGCGAAAGTTCTATTGGCCTTAACTTTTCTTGGCCTTAAAACTATTTGCAAATCTTAAAGTATACGCTACTATTCTACAAATTTTATCCAACGACGAAAATCTATCTAGCAATGAATATATGGAGTTAGGTGGATCGAGCGCGACTTTTCTTCCTCGCTTGGAAGAGATTCCTCAGGAAGAACAGGCTCGGCGCGGGACTCGAAATCTACTAGCCACTTAGGGCCTCTCCACCACATCGAATTAGCCACGAGTTCGCGAGGAAAAAGTTCACGTGAGCAGTGATCGGCTGGATTGAATTCAGTGGCAACATGACCCCAAGCCGATACCGAGATTTTCTCCTGTATCCGGGCGACGCGATTACGAACGAAGGTCTTCCATCGGTGCGGGGAAGAACGGATCCAATATAGAGCAACCTTGGAATCGGACCAGGCATACTCAAGGTCAATTTCTATATGTCCTTGTAGGACCTGACGGACGTAAGCGATTAAGTTAGCGAGGATCAACGCAGCGCAGAGTTCTAAGCGGGGTAGGGAGACCGCGCGTAACGGAGCCACCTTAGATTTGGCACAAAGAATCACGATTTTAGTCTCCGAAGGAGTGACAATACACAAGTACACTATGGCCCCATATCCCTGTTCGCTCGCGTCGCAAAAACCGTGTAACTCGCGACGAACGTTATCGCCCGCGGGGAATGTACGAGGTATACGAAGGAAGGCCAGCGCGTCGAACTCCGATTGAGAGCGCTCCCACTGGCGACGAACATCTAACGGAGGTTCGTCGTCCCACTCGAGCTTCAAGGTCCACAAGCGTTGGATCAATCGCTTCGCGGTGAACGTCAGCGGAGCTAAGAATCCCAACGGGTCGAATATGCGCGCCACTTCCGATAAAATGGTGCGCTTAGTGCATTTCCGCGTCAAAGGGTTAATTTGAAACCCGAAGCTATCCAACTGCGAGTGCCAGCGAGGGCCCAGAACTTTAGCGCTTAATCCTTGGTCGGTTCGAAGGAAAGCATTGTTTGGCTACATATTTTTGGGTCGAACCCTTCCAACGCGGCCGGATGGCTGCTCGCCCATTTTCGCAATTCGAACCCGGCGCTCCGAAACAATTCAAGTAATTGGTCGCGAAGCGCGATAGCTTGTTCGACTGTGCGGACACTGGCCACGACGTCGTTCACGTATAGAGCCTCGAGCAGTATAGCGTAAACTAACGGATACCTTTCGCAATTCTTGTAAGCTAATCGAAGTAAACAGTAGATCGCTAGAAACGGGGAAGCAGTGTTGCCGAAAGTAACCGTTTTGAGTAGATAGTCGAGGATAGGATCCGACTCCGAAAAGCGCCAGACGATGCGCTGATAATTGCGGTGTTCCGGGTTTATCCAGATCTGCCGGAACATTTGTTTCACGTCCGCGGTAATGGCCACGGGCTCAGCGCGAAAGAGAAGCAAGACCGCGACAATGTCAGGCTGCAATTTCAGGCCACTAAGCAACGTATCGTTTAACGACAGCCCGTTCGGGCATTTCGATGAGGCATCGAAGACGACTCGAAGTTTCGTAGTAGTGCTGTCTAGTTTGTAGACACCATGGTGTGGCAAACAATAGACGCGACCGTCCGCGGGGAAGGGGTCGCTCGCTAACTCCATATGGCCACTGTCAAGATAATCTTGCATGAAGGCGCTATAACTGTCTCGAAACTCTGTGTTTGATTTAAATTGACGCTCGAGCGCGCGCAATCTATTAACGGCTATCGACCGAGAATCCACGAAAGTAGGGGGGTCTGATGCGAATGGATACGAAACAACGAAACGACCCGAAGGGTCGCGATAAGTAGTTTTATCGAATATTTCCTTACAACGCCGATCCTCCTCGGAACACGAACCATGCTCCGGGACTTCCTCCAACTTCCAAAATTGTCCCACCGTGGCATCGATCGACTCGATTGTGGTGGCGAAGGAGTGCAAGGATTGCACATGTAACGACGGAGAAACCGTGCCCATCAAAACCCATCTGAATACCGTGTTAAAGGCGTCCGGTTCCCCATTTTTACCGGTGCGACGACCGTCACGCAGTACGGACACGAAGGATTCCGCCCCCAAGAGAATGTCGATTGAGCCGGGCAAATTGTATTCCGGATCCGCTAGCGGCAGTCCCCGTAGATGACTCCACGATTTAGTGTCAACCCGGTTGTTGAGCAACGGCGAGGTTATGCAAGGAAGCACCGTGGCTTCGATCGGGAATCGAACATCGTCTCGATCTCGCACTCGGATAACGAAAGATGTAAGGCCCCGCGTGGTGGCGGCCTTGGTCTCGTTGACGCCTAACACCGTCACGCGGTGTTTAGTCCGAGCGAAACCGCCTCTTCGAAGGCAGCTTTCGGTAACGAAGTTGGCCTGACTAGCTCTATCCAGCAATATGCGGACCGGAAACGCGTTACCGTGAACGTCGAGTGCCTCCGCACGAACGGTCGACAGTAAGACTACGCTATTTGAAACACTAGCCATCGAAACAATTGGTTTCTCTTCTGAATTCCCCGGCGTCGTGATGTTACCGGTAGGAGTGACCGCTGGAGCGGTCGCAAGAGATGGGGCGCTGATCTGCTCGAAATGTAGGAGAGAGTGATGCTTCGCCTGACAAGACCGGGAGGTCCACGAACTAGGGCAATTCTTCAAACTATGGCCTGCGCGGAGACAATTCAGACACAGTCCCTTTTCGCGAGCAAAGCTATGCCGTTCCTTGGCCGAGAATTGTAGGAAACCGGGGCATTTAATGCCAACTGATGCTGCTCCCTGCATTTGAAACACGCGGCATTTTGTGCGACGAGCGAAGTAGTCGACACGCCTTTGACGGTAGATTCTGCGATTTCGGTTTGTTTGGTTTTGTCGACGAGTCTGACCGACGCGAGAACCGTACAGTATCCCGTTAAATACTTTGTCAGATGTTCATATCGTGGCGATTCCACCGACATGTGGGTTGATTCGAATTTTTCCCGTAACGTGGGAGAGGGTTTCCAACAGATGATTGAGCAATACAAAATTCCATGATTCTACCGGGTACCCCAGCATCTTCAAAGCGCGCGTGTTCTCATTAAACACATCCAATAAGGCGCGTAGTGATTCCGCGGAATCCGCGAGCAAGGGCTTGGCGTGCACGAACGAGCGCCAATACTGCGTGGCTAATTTTCTTTTATTCTGATACCGCGCAAGCAGCGCATCATACGCTATCACATAATTCTCCGCGGTCAAAGGCAGATTTTTAACGACGCCGAGAGCCTCCCCCGATAATGAAGCCAACAGATATTGAAATTTCTCGATGGCGGAGACGCTATCGTTTTCGCGGATCGCCGTGTTAAATAACGCAATGAAGGACGGCCATAGGGCGAGATCACCCGCAAATTGAGGAAGAGTGATCTTCGGTAATCGAATAGCCGAGCGAGGCGCGGGTTGCGAAACCTGCGAAGCGGTCGCCCGCTCAGCGGCAACTAAACTTTCGTACCGTCCTATTACGGCGAAGCGCATCCTATCAAATTCATCACGAATCGCATTTTCGGTAGCGAATTCGTCATCCGTGGCTTCTTGAATAATTCTGAGGTGTGTCCCTTCAAATTCCTCGACTAATTTGAGTACCGTTGAATAACGAACTAGAAAATCCGGTCTCTGCGCCACATTGTCTACCGCGATCAGCGAATATTGGTGTATTTCCCTCATACGGCGAAGGCACAGTTCGCGTCGTGATCTATATTCTTTAGTCATGTTGGAAGGTCGATGGAAGCCAGGAGATGGTCTCGAATATAATATAATATAATATATGCGCACAAATATGCGAACGAAACGACAAATTCTATTGTCTCGCTTCGAAACTCCGAGACAAACAACAAAAAAAGGCGAAACACCGCGCCGCTTGCCAAGGTCGGGAGGGGCGGACGGCTCGAGCTCGAACGGTGAAGCTAAAGCGCTGGAATATTCCGCTGAATATTCGATCGCCTTTAGCAATACTGTTTGTTAATAAGCTGCCTGCAACGAATATGCAGTTATTTGCGAGAGAAAGCGAGATAACGGCACACGCGCAAACGAATTACAATTACGCGAAAGTGCCCTTGCGACGAACGGACGAGAGATATCACGCGGGGCGAAGGGCGCGCGCGCCGATTACTCCGTGTTAGTATGATGTCCGCAAAGATTATGCAGTTATTAGCGAGAGAAATCGAGATAATGGCACGCGCACGAGCGAACTACAATTACGCGAATATCTTCGCCGCGAACGTGCCCATGCGACGAGCGGACGAGAGATATCACGCGGGGTGAAGGGCGCGCGCGCCGATTATTCCTCGATGTAATGTCCAGACGGACAAGGCGATTATCTACGATTATTATTGAGACGAGCGAAAGGTTGGCGGTATTATCTAAACGCGAAGAGAAGAGAAGATCCGGCTCGAAGGACCAATGCTCGGGGGGGTGTGAGACGCTCCCCGGATTCGCGAAAGTTCTATTGTGAACTCGAAGGACCAGAGGGGCAATCCCCTCGCGATGTTTTACGAGATAACGAATAAAGAGAAAGCGAGCGTCTCACCGTTTCGTTGCCCGTCACCCTCCTGTGGTGGTGCTCTCTCCTTCGACCTCGTCCTTCAGGTGGTTGGCGAGTTCTTGAGCGTACAAGCGTGCAAGCAAACGGGAGGAGCAGTGCAGGCAAGGGTTGAGGCAGGCAAGTAGGCAGTATGCAACAATCTGCGGCGATCTCCAACTGAAATCCGGCCGTTTTGTCGACACCCGAGTGGTGATATACGAACACGACTTTAAGGACGTTCTCGTGATTTTCACATTTCTACAGATTTCCTTAAAACTTGGTGTACAGCTTGATGGCAGTACTATTCATAACATGTTTAATTTTTAGAAGTCCCAGCCTCACCGAATTAGAGATATAGAGCTTCAAAGTTTCATTATTTAACACGTAACCCCTATACTGAGGCTTCACAAAAGTAACGTTTTCATTGATTGTAGACGGAATTTTCTACAGATTTCGTAAAAAAAACTAGTATGTGGCGCACATTAATATTACAAATATTGTAAAAAAGATCAAGGAAGCCTAGCCTCACCGTTACTGAGTAATTTTAATCCAAAGTGCAATTTCTCGCTCGCATATGACGCGAGTCAACACGACGGCGGCGGCGACGGCAACACTGCGCATGTTCTCTCCGACGTAAGCTAGTGTCGCGTATACAGACAGAACGTCGCTATGTGTGCGCGTACAACCATAGCAAAAAGTTCCCCTCTCCAGAGAGGCACTGCGTACAGCAGTCTCTCTCGCCCGGCGCGCGGAACTTTTGAGAGGGATTATACCAAGAGAACGTCCTTAAGTTAGCTCGATCGTGTTCGAAACTTGAGTGCGTCGACTCGACGTTGTTCGAAAGATATGTGTGTTACTTCGATCACGTCCGAACGATGAGTGATTCCTTCCGGCACTCTCTGGCTCGCGCACCTGCGAAGTACGGCGCGAGCGAGTACCAAATTCTTCCCAATAATTGGGGATGTCACCCGCGGGCGGGCAGCACGAGTCGGGTGAGTCGCGCGAATATTGACGAAACTAATGATCGCGATCCGCCAACGTTCCGCGCGAGTCGTTAAACCCGAAGTCGAAGTTACCGACGGTAACGTCCTAACGAATGCACTATATTACTACGCGAATTGACTTATCGACTAATATGTACAACTTATTCTACTATTTACACGTGAGCGCCAAACAATATGTCTGCCAACTATACGCTTAATTGATTTTAATTAATTTTCAATTATTGTAGGGTTTTCCAAAAAGCTTTTCCCAAATTTCTCCAAATAATTTCTAAACGATTGGAAAAGATAATTATAAATAATTTTTAATTAGTTTGCCATACGTCGGCAATATGGTTCGTTGTTCGTTCCGAATTACTCAAGAAGCGCATAGACCGCATAAACGCATCTGACGCATCAACTGCCTCAAGTCGAAATAGAAGCAGACAATGCGCTGGGAGGAGTGCTAAGAATTCAGTACGGTTAGTACAATCTAGGGAATTCTCTGCGCTTTCAATGCGCGCATTGATTAAATCGAAACGACTTTCTATGCAGTCTACGCGCTTCATGCGTAACTCGGAACGAATCCTAGTACACGGTACTAGAGAGCCTCTAGGAGAGAGAGGCGACAACTGGTCATGTGACTAGCCACTCCGTGATTGGCCGGCAACAATTATTGAGGGGGGCATTGGCGAGGTTGCGACGCCAATGCAGAAGAGCCCAGGAGGGGGTTAGCGCAGGCAGGTTAAGCATGCTGCACGGTCATCCGCGCGTGATTCGAGTGACTGAGTGACAGATTGACATCAGTTACGAAGGAACGGTAAGTCTTTATTTAGCAAATGTTGAAATAACATAAAGAAAATTATTAAGATGTTATTTACGTGCTATAATAGTATCACAAAGCTATATGCGAAATCTGCCGCACAGAGCAGAAGTGTCATTATTTTTTTAAACCGATTATATTGCAGTTTCCTGATGAATAGTGTGTTAAAAAATAAATAAATACTACAGTACTGTTAATTTATTGTCCTTGCATTACAGGCACTTGTATCATGCATCTTGTATCATGCCATCGAGATGCACCGTATATAAGTGCTGTAACAGCAGCGATGACGGCTATGGACTGATGAGGTATCCGCACAATGAGTCGTTGAGGCAACAATGGATTACTGCGGTTGGAAGAGGAGAGAACTGGTCACCTAGTAATTCTCAAAAACTTTGCGAGGTTAGTATCAATATGCATTATGCTCTGACTTTGCACTTCGGAAGATGAATAGATGTAACAATGTAATTTATTGTTAGACTCAAGTATATATTTGTGAATATAATAGTAAGGCTCACAAGATTACAAATCAATCGAAGAAAAATGGAGCGTTGAGCCGTAACAAGGTGTTGGTGTTCGTATATTCTGTACTTAAGTAAAGAAGTAACAAATTATAATGTACATACTGTACATATACATATATTCCAACTTAATAGACTGCGCGCCGCAAATTTGTCGGACTTGAAACACAGCTATCTTGGAACATTAATATCCTTCCCTCCCCGGAATTAAATCGACACGATTTAATTATTTAAAAAACTGTAAAGAAATTATTGCGAAAAATATTACCTCAGCCAGGATTCGAACCTGGAACCTCCCTCATTCCGTGAAGGGCGTCGTACCAATTCGACTACCGAGGCATGTGGTAATATTTTTCACAATAACCGGTTATAAACTTTGAAGAAACGCATGTACGCCCGCGTATATAAATATAAATATAAATTTCGCAATAAATTCTTTACAGTTTTTTAAATAATTATATCGTGTCGATTTAATTCCGGGGAGGGAAGGGTATTAATGTTCCAAGATAGCTGTGCTTCAAGTCCGACAAATTTGCAGCGCGCAGTCTATTAAGTTGGAATATATGTATATGTACAGTATGTACATTATAATTTGTTACTTCTTTACTTAAGTATAGAATATACGAACACCAACACCTTGTTACGGCTCAACGCTCCATTTTTCTTCGATTGATTTATATATTTGTGATTTCCTTTCTCTAGATACACTTCCAGCCATCGGAAATAGAATTTGTCGCTGGGCGCAAACAAATAAAACTTGTTGCTAGTTTCTACTCGTTTTTGTACGTGTCCTTCAGAAGATCAAGAGAATTGTCCAAGAAAGATTAAAAAGTGCAGACTTGCAAACCACTATAACCAAAGATGTACAAACTACTACAAAGTCTCAAGAAATTGTAAGACAAATGGATGAAATGCAGCTAATGGACGAGAATGCGAATTTACCGAGGAGCATCATAATAAAGGAAAATGAACAGTTGCGGTCTGCACACAGTCATCTTGATGTTGGGCCAAGATTTTCCGTTTTTTTCTTATACATGTCTTTCTACTGGACATATTACTAACAGTCAATGGCTTTCGCTGATCCGATGTAACATACGATGCGTGATCACAATGATTTTTAGTCACACTTTTAATGTTCTTGCTTATTCCTGATTGTTGACTCTTTTTAATCTTTCTTGGACAGTTCTCTTGATCTTCTGAAGGACACGTACAAAAACGAGTAGGAACTAGCACCAAGTTTTATTTGTTTGCGCCCAGCGACAAATTCTATTTCCGATGGCTGGAAGTGTATCTAGAGAAAGGAAGTCACAAATATATACTTGAGTCTAACAATAAATTACGTTGTTACATCTATTCATCTTCCGAAGTGTAAAGTCAGAGCATATTGCATATTGTTACTAACCTCGCAAGGTTTTTGAGAATTACTAGGTGACCAGTTCTCTCCTCTTCCAACCGCAGTAATCCATTGTTGCCTCAACGACTCATTGTGCGGATATCTCATCAGTCCATAGCCGTCATCGTTGCTGTTACAGCACTTATATACGGTGCATCTCGATGCCATGATACAAGATGCATGATACAAGTGCCTGTAATGCAAGGACAATAAATTAACAGTACTGTAGTATTTATTTATTTTTTAACACACTATTCATCAGGAAACTGCAATATAATCGGTTTAAAAAAATAATGACACTTCTGCTCTGTGCAGCAGATTTCGCATATAGCTTTGTGATACTATTATAGCACGTAAATAACATCTTAATAATTTTCTTTATGTTATTTCAACATTTGCTAAATAAAGACTTACCGTTCCTTCGTAACTGATGTCAATCTGTCACTCACTCAGTCACTCGAATCACGCGCGGATGACCGTGCAGCATGCTTAACCTGCCTGCGCTAACCCCCTCCTGGGCTCTTCTGCATTGGCGTCGCAACCTCGCCAATGCCCCCCTCAATAATTGTTGCCGGCCAATCACGGAGTGGCTTGTCACATGACCCGTTGTCGCCTCTCTCTCTTAGAGGCTTTCTACACGCAGAGAGAAAGATGAGAGTGGTCATGCCCGCGTTTTGGCTGTACCCGAATCCTGTCGGTATGTGCACGTTTTTGTGGTTCTCTTCCGTGCTATGTCCACGATTTTTTGATTCTCTTTGGAAATAAAACCAAAAAATCGTGAATCTAACGGAAGAGAAGCAAAAAATCGTGAACATAACATGAAAGAGAACCCCAAAATCGTTGACATTACCACAAAATAGTGGACATAGCACGGAAGAGAACCACAAAAACGTGCACATACCGACAGGATTCGGGTACAGCCAAAACGCGGGCATGACCACTCTCATCTTTCTCTCTGCTACACGGTACGTCACGCTCTAGGGACTTTACCGCTTTAAGGACTTTACCCCCACTTTGTTCGCCTATGCACAGAACCAATCATGATCTCTCGTTGGACGGAGTATAAAATTTTGGGCTTTTCTAAACACAAACGCAACAGGCCTTTTTTAAGGGCTGGCCTACAATGGGTGTCGTAACTTTCTTAAGTCGTGAGTCGTAAGAAACTGACCAATTACAGTCGAATTTGAGAAGAATATTTAACTAGTGATTCGTCAATTTCTTACGACTTACGACAGTTACGACACTCATTGTAGACCGGCCTAAACACTATGTTTGAAAATGCTTTTGTAAAAAATTATTGCTGAAAGACTGCACTTTGTTAAATATAGTGTTATTTTTATACAATATGAGAATTTCTCGATAATCCTAGTAAATGGGTAACTTCATGAGAAATAATGTCGTAGATCCTAGATAATTTTAGTAAATAGGTAACTTTACAAGAAATAATGTCTTAAAAACAAAGACATCAAGGACATGCGCTTACGGAAATACGTAAAAAAAAACATCAGTATTATGTAGGTATATTAATGAAACAAAATATAATTTTGTGTAATAATTTTAACCTTAGAATACATTTCCTAAAAGTCGCGATTTTACCATACTGGGTAATACTCAGTATACTTTTAATTATCATAACTTGGACTTGGTTAGATGGCGCGTGTGTGAATGGTAGCGGTGAAAGTGCGTTGTGTGATTTTAGCTTTGTTTCTGGGTTTAAAGATTAGTATGTGGCGAGTAGGGATAATGGAAAGATAGGATGTAAGCAGGGGATGCGATGAAAATGAAGGGAGATAGTAGGATGCAAGTAGAGAAAAGTAGTATAGAAGTGTTTAGGGAACGTGGTAGGATGAGGTTATGGCGACGAGTCAGTTAGGTTAGGTTAGGTTAGGTAAAGGCGGTACAGGCGGTAAAGGTAATAAGTAGGGAAGGTTTCGATCGATGATTGTAAAGAAGATTGTATGATAAGTGATTAAAGCCACTTGCACAATAGGCGATAGCGATAGGAAAGGTATAGCTTTGTCGGCAACCTTGTCGCTGTCGCTATCGCTATTGCTATCGCCTATTGTGCAAGGGGCTTAACTAAGGAGCCTTCGGGCGTAAATTAAGTATAAGTTAAGAACATGAATAGAGATAAGGAGGCCGAACTTTACGTTCGGACATGCGACGAAAACCGAGGCCCGGTAATAGTACCTATAGGTGGCATTGCAATCACAAGATACCCTAGAGTCCTTATATAAGAGTTTGGCCACTGAGGCTATTTTGTAACAAAATGGCGTCTCGCATCTTATACAGGGACTCTAGCACCTAGAGTCAAGGACACTCAGGGTGCAAACCCATGCTGCGGAACGGCGTACGCAGAAAATCGCGGAACGAGAGCCTTGACCAATCACAAGCGTTCCGTGATTTTCAGCGACTTTCCGCGGTTTTTTAGCGGACAGTTTTAACCTCTTATTCGCGGAACTGCGCAATTCCATATGTGTATAGGGGAGACCGGGGCCTAACCGTCAGTTTTTTTTTGGTGCCGATTTTTAACAAGAAAATAAATAATTTTAGTTAAATGTGGTATACCACTGTAAAGAGTGAACCTTTAGCTACAAAATTTATATAGGAAATTTTTATCTACGTCGCTTTGTTTAACCGGTATAGAGCAAAAACGACAACGGTGGAAAAATTGAAATCTCAAAAATGCCGGGGTTTAACCGTCACCCCCCCCCCCCCCGGGGTTTATCCGTCACACTGCATTTTCAATACATATACATACATCTAATCCTGAAAAATGATGGGATACATTTTAATAATTGTTGTTTAAGAGAAAAATATAAAAATTTATTAAAAAATAATTGTTTTACCTATTCCATAAAACATTTTAGGCACGTGAATACAGATCCTGACAAGCGCACGCATGTGTTGTGTACCCTACGCTCGCACGCAATGCACTGTTTCCCATATGCTCTGTTTATTGTCAACTTCTTTGAGCACACGCAGCACGTATTATCCAAGTCTTCGTCAGAATCCGATCGCTGCTGCTTCCTTGATTTCGATTTACGCCCACTGCTCGTCGAAGGCTGCGGTTCTGTTTGTGTGGCATTTTTTTTATTTTATCTTTTCTCACCGCAAGAACTGCCTTCTTGAGTTGCTCCTTGTCGACGGGAATCGACGGCGTCCTCGCGCCGATTCCTCGACGCGCCGACGACGACACGTCGTCGGAATCGCTCCGTCAGGACCCAGGGATTCTGTGATTTACGTCGCTTTGTACGGAGCAACGACGACGACGACGACGGCCACGACCACCACCACCACCACGACGACGACGACGACGACGACGATGACCACCACCGACACCACCACCACTACAACGGCGGCGACAATGACGCCGAGACGATGCGGCGAACGCTGGACGATGCGGTCGCACGCGCGACTGTCACTGACACAACGACCAACAACGACGATTTACCGCGGCCGGGAGTCGGGACGATCTACCACGCGCGCGGCATGTCAACTCTCGCGCGGAAATCACGGGATCTCAGAGCCGTGCCGTGCCTCGCCGTACCTCGCCGACGTGCCGTGAGCGCGAGCGATCTCGAAAACAACGGTTCGCCATCTTTTTGGTCGGCCAAAACACCCGTTTTGCGACGATACGTGCGTACCATTTCCCTCCTATACAAACTGACGCACGTGTAAGGGAAGACAGAATCACGCTCGAGGGAAACCTAACCTGAAATCGCCGTGAGCCGAAGTCGTGCGCCCGGCGCGCCACAGTGACGAGACTGACGGATAAACCCCGGGTGCTTACTGACGGATAAGCCCCAAGCACAAGTTTCAGGTTTGATCGCCCACGAAATATTAGACATCAACGATAATGAAAAAACTACACTGGATTCGTGTTCAGCATGCATTACTCTTTATAATCACGTACTTTGAGATTTGGAGAGCAAATATTATTGCAGATATTACAAAATTTCCACTCGCAGAAAATTTTACTTTTACCTTCCAAAAACACGTTTGCCCTCGTAAAAATCATAACACGGCAGATAACCTGCCGAAACTCCGTTGGTCACATGGGTACCATAAGCAGCGTTTACAATGTTAATAGCGAGTTCGCACAATATACAGGTTCCGGGATATTTGATTTGACGGTTCAACCCCGGCGACGGTTAGGCCCCGGTCTCCCCTACAGCTATACACATCATAAAAATGATAAAATAAAAGTGATCAAACTGATTAAGAAATAAGAAATCATTTCTTTTAAAAATATATTGTTTAGACGTGACAAAAGTTGACTATGACGCACTTCACACCACACTGGGTGTAGCCTTAGAACATATATAACTGGAAGGGGCATTGCCTATACTCCCGTGGAACGAGCCGTGTCTAACATCGTGCGAGAGAGAAATGTACATTGTACGAGAGAGAAAGGTAGTGGATCCTAATCGCCTGCAATGTGCATGCGCTATGCATCGTCTGCTATATGGTTATCGATATCTGCGCATGTGCATTGCGGACGATTAGGATCCACTACCCTTTCTCTCTCGCACGATGTTAGACACAGGCTCGATGCTCAATTCCCCTTCCAGTTATATACGTTCTAAGGGTGTAGCACACTCAATATTGTTTTTAAAGACGTGACGCACATCTAGACAATTGACCGGGATCCATTTTCCCGTGGTTTTGTGCGGGGTCCTTTGAGACATATCTCCTTTACGGAAGTTAGAGCATTAATACCCATTTACAAGGTGTACATACATACACACACAGACATTTAAAAAAAAGTGTATTTTTCGATGTTTTAGAACATTCTAAACACATTGGCAGCGACAACTCCAAAAAAATTTTCTTTTTGAAAACAAAGCTTTCTCTATGAGAAAGCAAAAGAGGAATTTTCGACATATAAATAAAGGATTTTTAATATATAAACATTTTTGTTGAAAACAAAAATAACAAAGTATAAATATTACTATAAAAATAACTACTTGGAATCATTATCTTCGGATGTTAAGCTGGAACACGTAAAACACAAATTACGTATTTCGGCATGTTCATATTACAACTTGTATAGAATTAATGAAATGCAAGTTTTTACGTGATATTATGTCTAAACGATGGGTTAAAGCTTGTAAAATTACACCAAAACGTTATAAATATACTGTAGCATACGGACAATCGTCTCGTTCCTCTAACGTTATGCGGGTGCCTGATGTATAGGGAAGGGAAAATAGTATCTCTCTTTCACTTAATGTATATGAAAGTATATTTGATTACAAGCTTCAGAGAAGCTTGTTTGGCAGAAATAAATATTCCGCACTTCTACACTCAACTCGCAAATGTATCGTAAGTCGTTATTCGTAATCGTAAGTATCTTTCCGCAATCTCTTCGCGCCGAGCTCACCGCGTACGTGCTTTCTCCACGGGCTCTGACACACGACTCCCCTCTCTTCCTACCATCCAGGGCCTTCTCGACTCGTGCCCTCTCTTGCCGACCGTATTTACTACAGTTCGGCCAGCCTGACGTTAGGCCGTCCTCGGCCGTACTCGCCCTTAACGATAATTGACAATCTTTTCTGATTTTGTTTTATAAGTATACCATAAGACTTAAATTACATAAGTTCACAAATTACATAAACATACCATAAGACTTAAATTACATAAGTTACATAAAAATAATACCCTACATACAGGAATAATGCTAACCTTAAACAATCTCAATAACGCAAAACTAAGTATTAATTATTCTAACGCTTTCCTCTAATTGAGTCTTAATAACTAGTCGCTTAATTGGAATCCTCATTATCATTTTCGCTTTCACTCGCATTCTCGATATCAGATTCTTCGCTTGAATCCGTCTCGTGATCTCCGTCGACTTTATCTCGCCACGGTTTTAAATTAGCGGCTTCCCACACGCCTGTATACGGTTTTTGTGACATCTGAAATCCTTCGATATCACCGATAACATACCTATCGTTTCGTAATGCCTTAATGATTCTATAAGGACCTTTATACGCGGGGACTAATTTCCCTGGGCCAGTGTCAAAATTCTTGACCATAACAAAATCATCTGTCTCGTAATGATGGGCTAATTTCCGTTTCTTATTAACATAACCCTCGTTATACTTCTGGGCTCTCTGTACCCTATCGCTCGCTTTAGCACGTAATACCTTTAAGTCTCGTAGTTGCGTTCCACTAGTCTCATCGACATAATCTTTAAGCGCATCGATTACACTTCCGCGTTGTCTAACACCGAATAACAATTGACTGGGTGTCTCGCCTGTTGAACGATTTGGCGTATTATTAATGGCAAACTCAATTTCTCCTAAGGATTTATGCCAATCCTTGCCATCGTATAGTTTTCCTAAAGCGGGGCCTAATATTCGATTAACGCGTTCTACTTGCCCATTCGCTTGGGGCGATCCCGTCGCTATTTTAACATGAGTAATACCTGTTTCATTCATGTAGTCCTCAAACTCTCTCGAAGTAAAGCATGTACCTCGATCGGAAATTAATGTTTTCGGTCTACTATAAGTTTGGAAATATTCACTCAAACATTTGATTGACTCTCGCGAGGTTGTAGATTTCACAGCGTATAAGCGCACGTATTTCGTAAACGCGTCTATAACTACTAATACATGTCTCTTCGTCGCGTGAGCACGATCTACTGGACCATAATGATCGACATGAACAGTCATAAATGGCAAATTTCCCTTGGGAATACTATGAAGTAACCCTTCTGTTTTACTTGTATTTTTCGTAAATGCTATACACTTAATACAATTCTTAATATGACTCTTAACTTTATCCTTCATGTTCGGAAACCAGAAACTTTCTTGGAGTATTGCACAAGTTTTATCTATACCAAAATGGCCAAAATCATTATGATACTTGTGTAGCACTTCTTGCTCCATTGCGGATGGTACATAAAACAATATCTTATTTTTCTTCTTTCTATAGATTATACCGTTACGCATCTCATAAAAAGGATCTCGTTTTTTCTCTAATCGCGTTTTAAGTTCTTTAATGTTCGCATCGTCCGCTTGACTTATCGATAAATTAAACTCGAAAGTATTGTCTTCCAATACTAATATGTGATAAACTCGGCTGAGTGCATCCACATGCGGCATTCGTTTACCGGACCTGTGCTCGGTCATGTAATCATAATTTTGGAGCTCTAACGCCCACCTTGCAATTCGGGGATTTATCTCCTTTTTATTAAGGGTCATAACTAATGCACTACAATCTGTCACGATCTTAAAGGGAATGCCTTGCAGGTATACACGAAACCGTTTTAGCGCATAAATGATAGCTAAAGTCTCTAGCTCATAACTGTGATAACGGGCTTCTGCTTCCGTAGTCTTTTTGGAAAAATAAAATAATGGATGGAATTTATTATCCTCCTTCCTTTGAAGTAATACCGCGCCAAACCCTAGAGAACTGGCATCACAATGCAACTCAGTCTCATCCTTAGGATTATAAATGGCCAAAATAGGTGCTTTCGTTAATTCCTGCTTCAACTTTTCAAACGACTCCATTTGCTCGAACCCAAACTCGAAAGTTACCCCTTTCTTTAATAAAGCGTATAATGGAGCAGCAATCAATGAAAACCCTTGTATGAATTTCCGAAAGTATGAGCTCAGACCTAAAAAACTTTGCACGTCTCTTACACATTGTGGGGTTGGGAAATTTCTTACCGCCAGAATTCCCGATTCAGTTGGACGTATGCCCTTAGCTGATACAACATAACCTAAAAATTCAATCTCTTCATAAACAAAGTGACACTTATCTAATCTTAATTCTAATAAATTCTCCGTGAAGATTTGGAGGACTCTGGTTAATACTTCGAAGTGTTCTTCGAGTGTATCGGTTGCTATAACAACATCATCGAAATACGAAACTACTTCACCTGACTTAAGAGGCTCTTTCAAAGTAGCGCTAACATGTCGTTGGAAACAGGCTGGAGCATTTTTCGGACCAAAAGGCATGTTAACCCATTCGTATTGTCCAAACGGTGTAACAAAAGATGTATACTTAATACTATCTTCATCCATATAAACGTGGTGAAAACCATCCTTTAAGTCAAGTAATGTATAATAGCGTTTACCCTGTAACTCGTCTATTTGCTCCTCAATAACCGGCAAAGGAAAATTATCGCGTTCTGTAATTTTATTTAAAGGCCGATAATCAATACATAAACGCAAACTGCCATCTCGTTTTCTCACTAAAACAATCCTAGAAGCATATTCAGAATTTGACGGACGAATTACTCCGTTTTCCAACAATTTATCAATAATCTCACGTAATTTATTCTTTTCATCATAAGATAATCTGTTTGGAGTAAAATGGAATGGTTGCTCGGTTTTAACCTTAATCTTAAACTTAGTTTTAATCTTTGGAACTTCGGGTCGCTTCGCTTCCAAATAAGTCGTTCGGACAGTTTCCTTAAACCTATCTCGTACTTCAGATGGTAACTCCGGATTAATATCTAACTTGTCTATTTCGCCGCCGCTAAATATGCTCGGCTCCACATTCAGGATTTCATTTTCCAACACTGATTTCTTTCCGTCCGGAAGTTTCGCTAAACCTAACCCTAATACCTTTAAAGCGTCCCTACCTAAGAGAGCGCTATGTTTCATCGTGCCATCTGTAACGACTCTTAAAATTACGTCCTCGGCTGTCGCTTCTTCGCATGCAATTTTTAATTTAGCAACGCCTACGATTTCTACCGTCGAACCGTTAATTCCTTCATATCGTTCACACGCTATTTTCTCTACCCAATCACGCGGAACAAACTTTTCTTTAATCAGGCTAATCGGACTCGCGGTATCTAACTGAGTATCTAAACGGAAATGATAATTAGTCGCGCCACCAATTCTTTCGAAATCGACAAACTTTAGATATTCGTTATCCGCGACAAACTGATCGGTGACACTTGTTACTTGCGGCGTACTCTGCTTCGGCTCCGGCTCCGTCGTCGGGGTCGTCTTCTTCTGTCTCTGCGGGCAGTCTCGCATACCGTGCCCTTGAACTCCACACTCGTAACAGGAACCTCGATCTCTCTTTGGCTTGGTACACTCCTTCATTCGATGACCCGTCTGGTTGCAGTTGTAACACCGCGTTCCCTCTGCTTTATTCTCGTTCTGTGGAACTCCTGGTTTTCCTTGTTTTGATTTGTCGGATGCAACAACATTGCTATCACGTCCGTGCTTCCCTTTATTTTCGGGCCGCAACTTAATATTCTCGAACGCTCTCAACAGCATATCTGTCCTCACGAACCGCTGCATTCGGGCTTGATTTTGAAGAAATCTGTCAGGAATCCCGTCGATCAAATAATCTACCAGCTCGTCTTCATTCACCGGTACTCGTCCTGCCAGAATCACTTTGTCGTAAAAGTATGTGCCGAATGTTTCGTCGCTCTTCCATTCTCTCTTCTCGAACTGTCGCCGCAACTCAACTTTAGCCGGCCGGACATCGAATAAGTTACGCATCTGTTCTAATAAATTTTCGATTGGAGTCTCTAGATGCTCTGGTCTGGAATGGAACCACTTCAGCGCTTGATCCTTAACCTTTAAACCAATCAGCACTCGCGCAGCATTGTCATCTAACGAATACGTCTGCCGCACAAGGTTAAATTGCCTCACCCATCGGTCGAAAGCGTCACGCTCACCTGCGAACTCACTTACTAACTCGCTTATGGCACTAATCGGCTGTCTGAAATTCGACCATAAGTTATTGTTTACTCTCGATGTCGCCGATGACTGCATTGCCATATCTCTCTCTCGCCGGGTAATGTCTAACTCGCGTCGTAATAGCTCTTGCTCTCTTCTCCACTGAGACAGAGGCAGCTCTCTCTCGGTACGTGGCTGGTCGGTAATGTTGGCACCGCCGGAATCCTCCATACCGATCAGGGGCTCTTGCAAACGTACGGGTGGGATAGACCGATCCATCTCACCGCGCACATCATCCTGCGCAGCTTGGCGGTCGTCTTCCCGCTCATTATCCCGCCATGATGAATTCGCTAGCTCGCCGGATCCTACTGGTCCTACATCGACGTCGGTCCCGAGACGCTTGATTTCCTCCCTCCAAGACCCGCTGGCGTCATGTCTGTCGAGCTTTTTAATAAGATCCGCCTTATTTCCTTTCAAGGGCAGGCCCTTCCACTTGCACATCTCCCTAAGAGCCGCGATAGAAAATTCACGGGCATCCATCTTGACCGGACCCGTCTCTTCTACGTAGCACAATCAGGCACACGAGGCTCGCGATCTTTGGTCACTAATCCCACTTCTGAAATGTAGCATACGGACAATCGTCTCGTCCCTCTAACGTTATGCGGGTGCCTGATGTATAGGGAAGGGAAAATAGTATCTCTCTTTCACTTAATGTATATGAAAGTATATTTGATTACAAGCTTCAGAGAAGCTTGTTTGGCAGAAATAAATATTCCGCACTTCTACACTCAACTCGCAAATGTATCGTAAGTCGTTATTCGTAATCGTAAGTATCTTTCCGCAATCTCTTCGCGCCGAGCTCACCGCGTACGTGCTTTCTCCACGGGCTCTGACACACGACTCCCCTCTCTTCCTACCATCCAGGGCCTTCTCGACTCGTGCCCTCTCTTGCCGACCGTATTTACTACAATACCATTATATACATCCCAAAATTGACCCAAGGCTTATATTTTTCTCAATAAAAAAATACTTGTAACAGTTTAAGAATGAAAATTGCTGAAAACTAGTAGTATGAAGTATGAAAAAAGCATATCTAGGAGTTGAAAGCGATAAAAATTTAAAAAAACAGAAAATATCGCCATTTTTAGGTGCGTGGGGGTAAAAAAAGGATCCTATAGTGGCAGTCATTACCGACATTTAGTCAAATACAACTTTTTTTAATAGGCTTTACGGAATTGCAAAACTTTTACAGAATTAAAGTACGCAGAAAAATGTAAAGCGCTATAGTCGATTTTATATTAAAAAAACGCAAAAAAATTAAAATTTTGGGCACAGCTGTCACTGACGACAATATTTGCTTAATACAAAAATACTGCAGATTATATATACAAAATCAGATATAGGCGCTGTAGGGAAAACATGTAAGAACAATATTGTGCAATTAAAGCCAAGATTAAAAGCCTAGGAAAAAAGTTGCATGTATTTAACTTTTTATATATGCAAAAGCACATGCTGGTTGATAGGATGAGTAGTATTGCGTGTAGCGAGAGATGGCGCAGCAATCGGACAAGGACAGAACAGATGTCATTTCGTTAGACAAAGACAGATATAGGGAAAACAAAATTAGAAATGTTGACATTATCGACATCGAGGAAGTTCGGCCGTCACTCCAGCATCTTCTTAAGATCATATACCTTGGTGTATAAAAATCTAATCTAAAAGTTTTTGAATTTAATGATAAAAGAATTCATCGTCTATTGAACTTTATTGATCAAGCCTAATTTTGATTAGTTAGGAAAGAACCATCTTAATAGTTCTTTACGATTGCGGCTGTTCGTTTTACTTGATTGAAATTATCAGCTAAAAGTCTTGATCTCATGCTTTTGCTGCCAAAGGCAGGCAGATGTATTATTCTTATATTGGCAGAAATGCTGCTTAATTCTGATAATATCTGACGCAATCTCATGCTGCAATATCTGGAAATTAAAAAATCTTTCCTATTATGGCAAGTACTAATGGTGAAAGTACTTAATTCTTTTTTCAAATGGTGTTCCAGTTTTGCTTTCAACGCTTGTCCTACATCTTTGAGTTGATTCCATATGCCTTTCAGAATTAATTCTACAGCTTTTAAAAGTTGAAACACTTCATCTGAGACTGAAACAAGAGCTTTCTCCAGAAATTCACAAGCCTTCACAAAGCAGCTTCTGGGATGCAGAACTGGACCTGAATGAATAGTTTTGAGTAACAATTAGTACACTTTATTCGCTGCTTGAGCTTGAACACAACGTAGCCACACATTTTATATAAGATTTCTTTCTCCTCGTCCGTTAAAGATTCACTTGCATTCAACTGTGGGAACATAATTGACGGTAAAGTATCAGTTTCCTTTGGTTTTTCATTTCTTGACATCAGGTCAATCAACGTTGGAGATCCATCAAAGTTATAGGTGGAGCTACTTATTGACACAGCTTTACGTGATGGCCAACTGTTTCAAACGATTTTTACATTCCAGAGCAGAGGGCTTTGGCTTAGAAATCCAATGATTCTGTTTGAAGTAACATCTCTTGAATTTCTAATATAGCTTCCAATTTATATATTCAATACGTGTGCAATAATGATTTATTAGCAATTATGATATAAGGTTTAGAATTGTTTATTTCTATTGCTATTTCGATGTTTTAAGTTTATGTTTTAAGCTCGTTGCTCTTGATGAGTACTATAAGTAATACATGATATTATTGACACTGAGATATATAATATGATAATGAAATTTATGTTCCTACAATAACACGTACGTTTATAATATGACACTTTATTTAATTTATGTACTCAATACGTGTGCAATAATGATTTATTAGCAATTATAATGTAAGGATTTGTATTGTTTATCTGTCACTCAGTCATTCACGCGCGGATGACCGTGCTTAACCTGCCTACGCTAACCTTTCCTACGCTTTTCTGCATTGGCGTCGCAATCTCGCTGATGCCCCCCTCAATAATTGTTGCCAGCTAATCACGAAGTGGCTGGTCACATGACCCGTTGTCGCATCTCTCTCCTAGAGGCTTTCTAATCTTATCTGTTATCTTTTTAATCTCTTTCTGTACTTTTTTCTTCCCCTCATTTTCCTTATTCATTCCCTCTACTCTCCTTTCTATCTCCTGCACGTCCTCTCGCCTTCTTTATTCTGTAACGGTCGCGTTTTCCCGCTCGGAATTCGCTCGCCGGGCCAGGGTGAGAAAACGTGGAGACACTGGTTAGTTTCACATAAATATTCTTTATTCTCTATTCTCTTCATTACACGTAGATGGAGGGTGTGAGTGTGTGTGTTTGTTGCTCCGCTGAGCCGCGTGGTCGGACGAGTTCGCGGTTTATTGCGGACGGATTCGCGGACATGCGCGGAGGCGCGGTTGGACGCTTGACTTATCTACTAAGGTGGACGAGTTCACGGCTTATAGCTACGGATTCGCGGACAAGTACGGAGGCGCGGCTAGGCGCTTGACTTATTGCTAGTGCGGACGAGTTCACAACTTATAGCTACGGATTCGCGGAGGCGCGGCTTATTACTAGCAGGCAGGTGTCGAGGGCGGTCAGGGGCTCAGTCGGGGGCACCCGACTGAGCGGCCCGTACACCGGGGGCACGTGTCTTCCGTACGGCGCGCGGCGGAAAGGGTCGGGGGTGCCCGACCCAGAGGCAGGAGGGGGCAGGCATGGTATAAATACAAGGGTATGCTCTTGCGCACGTGACCAATCAGAATTGTCGAAGTGTGACGTCACGGATAAGCGGTAAATTTAAAACTGCTGTTTCCAAACAGCTTATGTTAGCGGCATTCTCGGCAGATATATTATTTTAATTTCAAGTTTGCAGGGAAAAAATCTGTTGTAAAGTAATAGTTTATGAATTAATAAATACCCTGTAACAAAATATAATATAAATAAACATTATAAACTCAATAAATATAGAAAAGTTTACAAAACAAATATATAAAAATGTTAATATTTTTTCACAACACCTCCACGGAAAGTTCGACTTTCCATGCCTGTAGAGAGGGGCGAAAGCGGAGGAAAGTGGTTACTTTCCGCCCGCTATGCCGCCTTGGCGTGAAATTGACCGCTCTCGCCTCTCTCTAGGCATGGAAGTCGAACTTTCCGTAAAGGTATTGTGAAAAATATCGTGTGCACCTCGGGACGAAAGCTTTTTCAGACTCGTGTGATTTGCCGCCCTCGCCTTCGGCTCGGGCGGCAAACTTCACACTCGTCTGAAAAACGCTACTTTCGCCCCTTGGTGCACAATATACTATTTTTGCTTTGTTTGACAGCTTTCCTCCTCATACCACTTTGTAGGGATTAAATGACAACAATAATAATAACAACATATATAAAGATGCTACGAAAAAGATTTATTATTCGTAAATTTGGTTAACTTCTTTTTCTTATTCTTAAATATATTTTCTAAAGCAATGGTTCGATTAATTTCGCGTACCCTAATGTAGGTTCTTGTCCTAACAAGACATAACAAGACCTCTCTTGGCAGTTCGATAGGTTTTAATGCAATTTCTATTTTATCCGTAAGTTTCTTGAAGATGAATTTGTCTTTCCTAAGTTTTGAACCGTGATACGTGGAGAATTCTGTGTTCATAACATGCGCAGCTTTTAAAAGATCAAGCGATGGGTACATGCATTTCCCTCGGGAAATAAATTGTAACCAATCTATATCATTGACAATTGGTAGCTCGCATGTTTGAATACCTAGTGTGTCATGTTTACTTTTGAATCTATATGCTACATAGCCAGCTATATATAATAAACCTTGATCCTCAATATTGTCGACAATTTCCATTTCATTTAATGATTTTAGTATTTGTTCTTCTAAAGTAGGAATATATGTTGCTGAATTGAAGCATGGAACGCGATTTTCCTTATTATTATTAATTTTATTTTCTGTTAACAATTTTTCTTCGATATGAAGATCGGTTGTTTCGTCTTCGTTTGTGTACGGCGCTAACATATTCCTTAAAATATACTCTTCACAATTATCATCGTTAAGCGGAGATATTAAACAGGATACATTTCGTTCGCTTTCTGTGACATTTGTACTTTTGCAGAAAATAGTCGTAGAAAATTTTCCTAATATGTAGCGTTTTACTCTATACTTAAAATCTAAGGCTGTTGGTTGATCATTCGCACCACCACCATTCGATCTTATAAAAGAAAAGAAATTTTCCAATACATCTTGGTTTAACCGATTTGTTATCACATATTCAATATTAGCCGTGGAATACTTCTCAATTAAATACGGTAATAATTGTTCCAAAGAATTACTACTCACGATGAACCCTTTCTGAAATAACATTAAACTTTTGTGATTTTCTACTCTTAGTTCGTACATGAAAGACGTCATTTCGTGAAGTATTGCATTTTGTTCCTCTAAGTTCTTGCCATATGCATTTTTTCCTGAATGGTTGCCGTACATCGATTTTGAATTGAATATATCAAACCAGTCATTCAACAACTTGATCATACGTGCTGATTCCACCCACTCTACATTTTTGAGAAATCCTTTTTATCCACACCATCGTAATGAAGCAGCGGTAGTAGCAGACAGTAGCTGCACAGCTGGGAGTACTTTTTGACGCTCAGTACCTTCCAGGTCTAAATGGTACTGAGATATTTTGTACGCCACTTTTAAATCCTTAATATTAATAGCTAACAACCGTTCTAAACTTTTTTTACTTAAAATTACTCCGTTAACTTTGAAGTCCTTATCGAGGAAATGATTACGCGCCAGCTTAACGAGATGGGGCATATCTGCAAATACGAAAACTTTGAGTTCAATACAAACAGGATGCTGAAAGTAACATTTTTTAGGTGCAATTCCTATTCCCATTTCTGACCACAATTCCATATTACCCGAACCCATATCACTCGTCACAGCAATAACCGTATAGCCTATATTATACATTTCCGAAATAACGTGCAGAAGCGTGCTCTTAGTCATAGGTTCATCAAAGTTGTAATAAACTGGCTGCTTCCAATTGGAAAACAAGCTTCGTACCATGATACATTGACACGTTTTGTGAGGTCCAACGACTTGCTCACATTTGCGATCTATAGCAATTTTATTAGATAAATAGACCTCATTGAATGTTACTACTACCAGTTTTTCAGAATCTTTCAAGCATTTCCCTTTCTGTTTCATGCACTCGAGCACACACGATATAACACCTGTTTCTGCTTTGATAGAACTTGCCCACCTTCTGAGCGTTGATGGACCAGGGAGCGGTATCTGTAAAACATTCCTTAACCCTCAGGGTACGGACTATAAAAAAGTTACGTTCCGTACGGACATGGGTTAGCCTAACCCGGCGACTTTGATTGACTGTATATCGGGCTGTAATTTGTCAATTGAAACAATTTTTTTTTTTTTTGGATCGGAAATTTTCTCAAAAATACAATGGCGTTGATAGATTTATTACATTATTTGTTTAAACAAAGATACATTTGAAAATTTAAACAATTCTCAAAAAATTTTCATAAAAATTCATTTTTTTTTTAAATTGCATAACTTTATGAAAAAAAAGATATCGACATTTTATAAGTCGCGTTTGAAAGCTAAAAAGTTGTTCTTTGAAATGGCTGAATTCGTTTTTTGATCCATTCCAAAAAGTATATTTTTTTTGAACTATGAAAATACCCATTTTTTTGCGATAGCGATATAACGTTACTTGTTTGATTTATCGTAATAACGCAAAAAAAAATATCTTAAAGTAAAAATAGTTCTTTTGGATGTTGTTGATCAGTATAATATAAATAAATAACAAAAATTGATTATTAAATAAAATTTTTATTGTATAAAATTAAAAAAAAAGAGAATTACACGGTGTTTCCGCATTCACAGCATATTTTCGCTACATGTTCTTTGCACATAGCCTTGTCACATCTTAGGCACTTGTAAAAAGTTTTACAAGTACAAGTACGTTTTCAGTTACACTCTCATCCTCGGTTTCTCTGTATAATTTTTCGAGAGCTGCAACACTCCGAGTTCTCTGACGCGATGCCATTTTCACAAAAAAACTCTGCAATGATAAATCGTAAAAATAAATATTAGAAATTGTTATTCGACGCATCGTACGAAGAGTTACGCTAAGAGTAGCACAACTCTTCGAGAAATAACATGCATGCACGAATACGTTATGCTGGTATGCTACAGAGCATCATTTTGAGGTTAGAATGCACAAAAGTATATTAAAAATAGTAAATTATACATACCAGAATACTCTACTGCAGCAAATACTCGAAAAACACAAATTTTTTTTTGTTGAAAAACACGGATTTTGTAACGTTCCGTACGGACTGGGTGTAGACTACCCGAGTTCAATTTTCAAAATCGTATAACTTGAGCACCAAGCGTAGACTGACGCTGCCCCTTGGCGCTCACATAGTAGTTACCTCAAAGATTCCCCCCCCCCCGGTACGGACCCCCACCATTCACTTCCTTTGAAATGGCGCTACTTTCAAAATTCGCTCGGGTTACGCTAACCCAGTCCGTACCCTGAGGGTTAAATAGCGATATGCCTTCGGACTGACAGATCGTAACGATATAGCACTTGCTAGATCTTCTGGAGACCATGTTATACGTTTCTTAGACGGATTTAGTAAAATCTGTATTTGCCCCGGAGTAAATATTTTTCCGAGTATCTGGTATATTTTTGTTTCCGCATTTTCGTCACCTTTCCTCTCTTTCTCTTTGTACATAAGCAACTTCTTTTGTGTTGCTGCTAATTGCTCTTCAACACTATTACTGAAAGTATACAATAAAAACTAACATTATTCTTTTATATAATGACCTGACAAATTTCTAAATATTAGTTTGTAACTCACAGTTTCTTCAAAAGAGCAGTTACATCCTTTGATGTAGATGGTAACGCTGTTATAGTATTATGGATCGACTGGATTTCTTTTGACACAGGTATATCATCGCCAAATGTGGCAAATAGCACTGTATCGTTGCATGTTGATTCCGAAGTTGATGTGTCGTTGCATATTGATAATGTGTCATTGCATGTTGATTTCGAAGTTGATGTGTCATTGCATATTAATTCTGACATATCCGACGTATCAATTAATGGCAGTGATCTTTTATTATAACGAACAGCTTCCATTTGCGGCGCGTCACACATTAAACGCAACGTAGGATATGCATCTGGTCTCAATTTTGTCAGTCTTTTCTGAGAATATAAAAGGGACTTTTCTTTCGACGGCTGTACGAAGCATGATGCATCGAAGTGTTGGGAACATATTATACCTAAACACAAAATTATATGCAGTTCACTTCATTATATTTGTACATTTACAAGAAATATAAAATCTTACTTTTTTTAATGTTAACGTTTTGTTTTCCGCATGCTGCAAGCCACTTAGCTGCGATCGTAAAATCTTTCGGAAACGAAAAATATTTTATGCTGTTTCCGTCAAGCAATTTTGTTTTTCGATAATAATTGCCACAACCTTTCACGGAACAGGACATTGCATACGTATTGTCCACAATCACGTTTCTCCGGATCTAAACGACAAGCACCAGGGCCATATTTAATTGGTGTCCAATCAGACTCTAGCCGAGTGTGACGTCACACTTTGACTGCGCAGTGGGTGTCCACGGGATGAGCATACCCTTGTATTTATACCATGGGGGCAGGTAGAACCAATCGGGGGCACCCAGCGGGGGAGGCCCGTATCCCGGGGGCACCCGGGTGAGAACGGGGGCACCCGTTCTCTATACGGAGGAAGAGGTTGGGGGCACCCAATCTGGTGAGGCGGCTTCGAGAGGCGGTCGTGTCGGGATCAGGATCAGGACAGGACTGGTGACTCGAGCCGGTTCGAGTCCCCTATTTATACCCCGAGTGAGACAGGTGGGGGCTGCCCCACTGCTCGGGCACAGGAGCACGTGCGCCGTGAACGCTGAGCACGTGTCAGATGGCCGTCAGGGCTGTAACTGTAGTGACGAACGCGCATATCGTCACAATTCTATCGCCTCTTTCTCTTTATCTCACTTCGAATCTACCGCTGTCCTACTTCTTCCCTTCCTCTCTCCGAGATGTCACTGTCTTCTCTCCGTTCTATTCTTTGCTCGCGATGTCGCCATTAACGCCTATTAACCGCCTGCCACTACACCTTCGCTTCAAACTGTTCCTAACATCTCTTCGTACACACTCCGTTACTACCTAATATCTCCTCTCCTACCTTTCCTAGCTCCTCCACCACCTCTCCTTTTCCTCCACCACTACTCTCCTCTCTGCTGCTGCTCTTAAACTCACTGTAAGGCTTATTTTTTGCTCTATCGCGCTCGCTAACTATCTGTTCTCACTCTTACACCGGAAGTCTCCATTTTAAACAGTAATAATTAGTTTTAATATATGTCTTCTTCCCTATCACAAAAATAACATCGCTTTCTTTTTTTTAATTTATTCGACTGCCTTAAATATGTTTTAATAGTTTTATTTTATATAAAAAAAAAGTTGCACAACACCACCTGGGGTCACTGAGACCCTTAAAAAAACTTTAGACTCTTCTTGAACGGCAGCTGGACAAGGACGGAGACTGATCGTGATCGGGATCGATAGAACGTGACGTAACAAGATTTTATCCCCACTGTAGACCTATGAATACACGCTTATATACGTAGATGTAGCAACACGTTGAATTCGGGCTAGGGTCTAAATGACCTCAGGGGCGGTTCTAGGGTAAAGTGTCCCTACAGATAAAAATCTAATGGATTTAGGTCAGGCGAACGTGCAGGTCTGAAATGTAATCTTTCGATTGTAACTCATAAACCAGGAATTTAAGGACTATGTGTATATGACATTTCTTTTGCTTCCTCATAGAGGAAGCTTTGTTTTCATAAACTTCATAGATGGACCTTTGATCGCCTATAAAGCTAGGTCTAATCAACCAAATTTTAAAGAATTATGTATGAAATAGGGGTAGAAAAGACCAAAGAAAAAATTGTTTTTTTAGTTTTTGATGCCAATGTGTTCAAAATGTTCTAAAACGTCGGAAAATCGTAATTTTCAAAAATGTTCGTATGTGCGTGCGTGCGTGCGTGCGTGCGTGTGTCAAATTTACCGAAATTTCTATAACTCAAGAACTGGGGGCCTATTACGTATCTTTTCACGAGGTGAAAATGCGAAAAGTGAGAGAATTCACTAGAGTATCTACGATTTCATTGGTCGAAGTCTAGTAAATCTGTTCACTTTTCGCATTTTTACCTCGTGAAAAGATACGTAATAAGCCCCTTGATTAACCAAATCTTAAAGAATTATATATGAAATAGCTGTAGAAAAGACTGAAGAATATAATAGAATTAGAAAAATTGCCAATATTGTAAAATTTCAACCTTTAAAGACTATACCTCAAGTCTCTAGTAGTTTATTCTAGTGCAATTTATTATTAGATTATTATTGAATTGTTCGCTGTATGTATTTCTCTTCCATTTAAATTAAAAAAAAAATTGCTAATATTGTTTTATAAGTTGCCAGTTTCACATATTACATGTCATTTGGATAACTTATCAAAATAATTCGAAATATTAATCGAAATGAAAGAATTAACTAACAGAACGAATGAAATCGAAGAATTGAGGAATTGTAAGTGAAAATAATAAATAATATTAATTGATTTTTATTATATTTCTTTAAATATTTTTTTTTAAGAAATATATATATGCATTAAGAAAAAATTGGTTGTATGGACTATGGACTAATTTTGTATTGCTGTTGATCCAATGGTTGATTCAATAATTATTAAGTTCAACGGAAAACAAAAAAAACAGTATCTTAAAATTTGCGAAAGTTAGAACTTCGACCACCGTTTATATTAAATGCATTTATATTAAATGCACAATTTTTTTCTTTTTTTAAGTATTACATATTTACATATTTAAAAAAGTCCTCCTTTAAGGGGTCATGCTCAGTCAGGAAGCTGAAAAATAGGTGATTTTTTTTGCATAAACTATAAGACTTGTTTAAAATTGGGTTGGTCTATGTGAGAGAATATATTTTTATGAATGTAACATAATTTTTTTAATAAAAAATATTAATAATTAAAAAAGATACGGCCATCCTCCTGAAGGAAAACTGGTTTTGCGGTGATCACTGCTGCTCGGATCTGGATCATCTGAAATCAAAAATGCGAAAAGATTTATTTAATATATTAAAGTATCTAGTTCGTGAACGAACAGTATTTCGAAATATTGATTTGGGACAAAATGGCGGACGTTCAAAGTTAAAGTTTCGATTTTTATTTTATCGAAAATCGAAACTTTAACTTTGAACGTCCGCCATTTTGTCCCAAATCAATATTTCGAAAAACTGTTCGTTCACGAACTAGATACTTTAATATATTAAATAAATCTTTTCGCATTTTTGATTTCAGATGATCCAGATCCGAGCAGCAGTGATCACCGCAAAACCAGTTTTCCTTTAGGAGGATGGCCGTATCTTTTTTAATTATTAATATTTTTTATTAAAAAAATTATGTTACATTCATAAAAATATATTCTCTCACATAGACCAACCCAATTTTAAACAAGTCTTATAGTTTATGCAAAAAAAATCACTTATTTTTCGGCTTCCTGACTGAGCATGACCCCTTAACAAAAAACAAAAAAAAATGGCCCAATATCTCAAAATTTGCGGTAATTAGAAAACCTACAGGCATTTATACTGTGGAAAAATTAAAACTTTCTTAAAATAAAAAACAATATATAATTTATCAAAATGAGAGTAAATAAAAGGATTGTACTACCTTACTTGAGTGCCAAAATACAACGCGATACAGAATTAGAAAACATAATTTAAAAGTGTGCAAATTAGAAAGTTGCACATTACTTCCGTGGAAGAATTAACTAACCGATTGAACAAAATGGAAATAAGAAATATCCGCAATTAGTAGGGATCGTTTTAGTAAAAACATTAATTATTTAATTGATTTTTGTAGTAGTATAACAGATATTAGTATAACAGATATTAGTCGCAATAAAGTTTATCACAATAAAAAAAGTGTGCAAGTAGAAACTTGCACATTGCTTCTTCATAGTTTTTAAGTGTGCAAGTAGAAACTTGCACATTGCTTTCTCATAGTTTTTAAGTATGCAAGTAGAAACCTGCACATTGCTTCCTCATAGTTTTTAAGTGTGCAAGTCGAAACCTGCACATTGCTTCCTCATAGTTTTTAAGTGTGCAAGTCGAAACCTGCACATTGCTTCCTCATAGTTTTTAAGTGGGCAAGTAGAAACTTGCACATTGCTTCTTCATAATTTTTAAGTATGTTAATTATAAATTTGAACATTACTTTCTCACAATTTTTAAGTATGCAAATTATAAATTTGCACATTGCTTAATCAATATTTTATTTTGCTCATAAAGCTTTTTCTATGAGGAAGCCAAATTAATAAATATTTACTAATAATTATGCATAAAAAAACAGGCTTCCTTCTGTCAACAGGATTCTGTGTCAAATTTCAGGATAACGTGACAGAGAAACATTTGAAATGTTGACAGTGAGAATGATTGATGAGCAATTACATTAAATTTGAATCACCAAATTGTTTATGTCATTAGTGGTCCAGAACGGAATTCATCTTCACAATTTCACCGTTATCTAAAAATGCCTTGTGTCCGAGATAGAACTTGATCTCTGTAAGTCTGTTTCAACTTCTTAAATGTTTTCATCTCATTGTCCTGGAGTTTGACACAGAATTTGGTCGCATAACGCTGCTCGATTTTCTTATGTTCATTTTCGTGACGCGTCACCCAAATATACAGTTATACCACAGTATAAGTAAGAACAGTAGGTTCACTCCCTTAAAAAGTTGGTAAATGAATATGGCGATTCGCGCAATCAATAACATGGCGGCTGTCATCTGACAGTTCATTTGGTTAGATACATCGGCGTGTCAGTTGTATTATATTTGTATTTATTTAAAAAAATTTTTTTAATAAAATCATAATGAGTAATAAAAGTGGTTATCGATGTGTATTTAAACATTATGGGATCAAAGGAAACTTTATTCCGATTTCCGAAAGATTCAGAAAGGTACGTATTCATTATGACAAATACATGAATACATAAATACGTTAAATACACATAAATATAAATACATTAACACATTAATACATAAATAATAATGCTATTTGTATATTATGTAATAAGATACATAATCAATAAATACATTAAAAAAATTAATACATAAATATATTAATACATTAATATATTAAGACTTGAAATGCATTAAATATATTAATGTATTAATAATATTTATGTACCTATTAATTTTTTCAAATGTATTTATTTATTATGTATCTTATTACATAATATACGAATAGCATATTTATTTATGTATTAATGTGTTAATGTATTTATGTGTTAACGTATTTATGTATTCATGTATTTGTTATAATGAATACGTACCTTTCTGAATCTTTCGGAAATCAGAATGGTTTCCTTTGATCCCACAATCTTTAAATACATATCGATAATCACTTTTATTACTCATTATGATTTTATTTAAAAAAAATTTTTTAATAAATACAAATACAATACGCGCCGATACATATATAAATACAGTAATAAAAATATGCTATTTGAATATTATGTAATAAGATAATAAATAAATACATAAAAAAATTAATACATTAATACATAAATAAAATGAATAAAATATACATGAATAAAATGTGTCGTGGCATTTTTGTTTCGAATATTTAATTAATATGTATAATATACCCGGGAAAAAAAAATTATATATAATTATATATAAATATATATGATTATATATAATGCAATTATATATGAATTTTGTCTCTATATGATCATATATAATTATATGTATATAATCATATATAATCATATATGACCATATATAGTCAATATATATTGGAAAAGAACTGTTAACTTCGATAATAAAGCATTGATAAATTAAGATGTATATTTTTTCAAAAGCTATAGAATCAAAAGTGAAATGATTTATTCCATGCATATATTACAACTTGGCACTGCTTGACATGAGACAGTGCCGTGTCTCTTGATACCGTTTTTATACCACTGTCCGTCAAATTTTAAATACGAGAAACGAATCCTATCGAATATATATATATATATAAAGTTTCACATACATTTTGACATGATTATATATAAGTTCATATAGTTTATATATAAAGTATATATATAAGAATTAAGCATTTATCCATGTAGATTATATATGATTATATATAACCACATATAAACTTAAATTCGGATTATCCGATAGATGGCATCCGACAGGATTTATTTCTCGTATTTAAAATTTGACAAACAGTGGTATAAGAATGGTATCAAGAGACACGGCAGTATATCTCACGCCAAGCAACGCCAAGTTATATGTAAATCATTTCACTTTTGATTCTAGCTTTTGAAAAAATATACACTTAATTTATCAATGCTTTATTCCTTAATCGAAGTTAACAGAGTTCTTTTTAATATATATAAAATATTTATTATGTTAGATATAATCACATATGATTATATATAAAATCGACATTAGATATAATTAGATATAAAAAATGGCCCGATATAATTGTATATAATTACATATAACCACATACAATTATATATAACCATATATGGTTATATAATTATATGTGGTTATATATAATTATATACAATTATATCGGGCCATTTTTTATATCTAATTATATATAATGTCGATTTTATATAATCATATGTGATTATATCTAATCATTTTTTCTCGGGTATTTCTTATATTTTTTTCATTTCTTATATAATTATCACAAGCGGTTTCTATTATTCAAATAAAATGCGCTTGTATTTTTTACTTATGTGCATGTGTTAATTGTGACATTTTTGCTTCGAATATTTAATTAATATATATTTCTTATAATTTTTTTCATCTTATACAATTATTAAGCGGTTTCTAGTAAGCGGTTGAAATAAAACACGCTCGCACAATCAACATCATGGCGGACGTTTGCCACGAAGAACAAAGGCTTCGACACGGAGTGAACCTACTGTTCTTACTTATACTGTGGTTATACAAATGATTGTAGAATTACATATATTAATGTTATCAAATTGAAATTTTAACTGAAGATAGAGTATGAATGTAACTCTCGATCTACTGCAGTCTCGTTTTGGAATATTACTAGTTGTTGATAAAAAAAATTCAGTCTCATTACTTTTTAAACAGGCCACGTATATATACTTACGCAAGCAGTCTTGCTAATATATTTTCATTATAAAATTAGAAGTAATTAATTAAAAAGGAACAAAATAAATACAGAATGTTAAACGATATATTTTATTATCAAATAAACTATATAAAATATATAGTCATGAGATATATAAAAAATAAAAGTTACAGCAAACGGATCATGTGTAGTTTATGTGTATAAAACTAATTTATAATATTATTGCCCGCTGAAAATAACGGCTTTTGTTAAATTACGTCTTATTAAGTTTTTTTTGCTCGTTAATGGTAATTACTTTACCTCCGTAAAACAATATAATTTTGAAATAAAATGTTATTATTAGTTAATTTGATTAAAAGAGCATCTTCCCACTTCTTTTGAAGAATCGAATTTGTTGGAAATCTATACCTAATAATACCAATCAAATTTACATTAATATATATTTTATATTGTAACAACATTCAGATTTAAAGACAAATTTTACATGTCTAGTATAAGTAATTTTAACAATTACTTTTCCAAAGTTCTCTTTTAATAATAAACAATTATTGTCGATGAAATATAAAACTCGATAACAAGAATGATTGAAAGTCTAGCTGTTACGCGTGAGCTACTGAGCAAATTGAGCTCTCAGTTTATTGAAGTACCGGGAGTCGCCACTTGTGCAGTGGGGGCGCGTTTGATGTTCTTTTTTGGTAAATTTTATGGGTACGATCGAAATTAGATACGCCCGTGTTTCTACTATAACTAACTGAATATATTTGTATGATACGAGTTACAATAAGTATTTCCGACGGAGGAGAGTGTTACTACTCTTCTGACAAAGAAAGCTCCCTGCGAGGGATCACGGGGAATCTTTTGTGAACGCTTCCCAATGCTGCGTTCTGATAGGCTGTTCTATGCCGGTCGCTGGTTGGTCGTGTTTATGCGGCTGTAGCCACACTTTACATCAAAAACAGCCAACTGGCAGTCCATGGTTATATAGTCAAAGGACTGTACAGATTCAGTCAAAAATGTCGCTCCGGTAGCATTGAATAAGTGTTGAATTTCCCTATCTACTGGAGACGAAACTTTTAGTTGATAGTGTACCGACAGAACTACCTTAAAAAGTAGAGTTACCGAAAAATTCAATTTTTACAAAAATCACACTGTCGGAAATATTGATCGTAGGCCCAAACCAAAAAATACGTGTCTTCTCTTTTTTCAGAATACTTCTCGGAAAAAAATTGTCAAAATTATTGAAGTAGGTCAGGGTGAAAATGTGAAAATTTCACGTTGAATGCCCTATATATTTATCCTGTATTTTTCGCATATTCGTTTATTCGGAATTTCCTTGTGTATATTATAATGTAATTAAACTGATATTAATTTAATTATGTGATTGTACCGTTCTGGCTTTGGTTAAGACTGCGTTATGTCTGAAAGTAACGGCGCGTGATTTGCCAGGGCAAAGAGTTGTACGTAAAAGTCACTCAAAAATTAATATTAGATTATTTAGGCAATCAAGATCCAGTCCTGACTAATTACGGCGTTTTCTCTTTGTCTGATTGGAAAAATTTTATTCCACATTTGAGAGACTTATTTTTGCATTTAGAATTCTTTTCCATTTTCCCTCTCCATTGGAGATAACCAACTATCCTGTATATCAATTGATTTATCTTATGAGTGCACCAAAGCTTTTGCTTACTTTTGCTAACACAATTGTGTTTTACAGCTTTGCCTTTTTGATAACCGCAATTCTTTGTTGTGTCTTACAGCTTTGCTCATTGGTAACAAACACCTCGTGTTCCTCGGGTTATTGTCCACCCTCAAACAACGGCAGTGGTACAGATGTGCCACCTCCATTGCCGTCGCGCAAATCCCTATCCATGCAAAGTCTCTCTCCGCCGCCTTTGCCTCCCCGACCTCCACCTGCCATGCAAAACACAGTCACACCGGAGCTGGACCGACATCTGCTGATTCACTTAACGCCTTCAACCGTCAATCAGGGTATTTCTAACTCTGTAAGTAGCTTAATGGTCTAATAATGTTACATTGATATCCTTTACACCTGTTTTATGTCGTCAATAAACGTACATACATAATTGTCAAGTCACACATAAATCAGAAAACTTTTCTATGCGAATAGGCATATAATATAAACATAATTTTTCATTTCCATACATGACATTTATAATAATCCGTAATGAATTATATTTCAGTTTTCCCAAGATACCAATTTGAGCGCTTCGAACATTCTCAGTAAACATCAGCGAACGAAGTCTAGCCCGGAACAATTGGGAACAACGGCTATATCCCCGTCGGAAGCCAGTAGACGTTTAATCGCCTCCGAATCAATGAATGATTTGTTACCTCCAAGACATGTCAGGCATAATGATATCGATATCAATGAATTACCTCATGTCACACCACCCGGGACACCGCCGCCACCGTATCCTGCCCCCGTTTTAGGGCAAGATATTTTCTCGTCCACGTTAAACGACGTAAATATTTTATTTGTCTTAAATTTGTATTTAGCAGCAATATACTGTATATAATTTATTAATTCATTAAGGGGATGCTGGAGTGACGGCCGAACTCCGACGGGAAAGCGCCCTCATCTAAGCGGAATCAAAAATATCGATTATTTTGATCATTCTGTCATTATCCAACGAGATCCTACGAGATATCTGTCCTTGTCAGATTGCAACGCTATGTACACTGCGTGTGTGTACATGCATAAAATCTGCGATCAGTGAAAATCTTTTATATTAGGCTTTTAATCTTAGTTTCAATGGTGCCACGTTGTTCTTTGATCTAGTCCGATGAGTGAGATACTCTCGATTTGTACACGTAAGCTATATAATTCGTATATAAACGAAAGTTTCCATGAAGTGACAGCTCTAGGTTAGGTACACCAAGTAGTATCAAATATAATTTTTTTCAATTTTTTTAAGTTTTTAGCCTTCAATGTATCACTCCACCCATCATTTCTGTACGTACTTTAAACGTGTTAAAGGAATTTCAAATCTGTAAAGCCAATTCGAAGAAAATGATACACCTATAAATATCGATCATTGCCGTCGCTCCAGGATCCCCTTAAGCTCCTCCGATCTCTCATTAACTATACTGGATTATAGAGTCAGATGCAAGAAATTGTATAAATTTTTTTTTGCACTGTATGACAAAATAAATTAGCTTTTGCAATTTTATACAATTACTATAGTTGCAATAAGTATTATACTTAAACACACAAACGTCCTATTTCCTTTCTAACTTTTTCATGAATATGATATTTAATACAACCAATTTTATGTATCATTTATCATAATAATTCAAAATTACAATTATAATCTTTCTTATTTCTCTCATAATAATAGTTTTTCGTAATAACAGGCACTTGCGACTGATATCATTCCTGGATTACCAGCGTTCCAACAGCCAATTATGTCAATGGAAGAAGACGACGTTAGCGATCAAGAAATCGTAAGTTACTCACGAGTTTACGTACGAAATACTCTCAAAGATCTTTGAATAGTGATTTGTTTTATTAATTAATGCTTTAGGGTCAATTGGAAGATCATGGACCGTTCCAATCTTTATCCAGGCTGTGGGGACATCATGCACACCTTGCTGTATTTATTAATTACGTATTATCTAATAGTGATCCTTCTAGTTTGGTACGTATAACTATTCATAATTATTTATTATATCTATTTAAATTAGTACGTTCCAAAGTGCAACTGTTTTTTACGACGAGAAAATTATATGAAATTAATAAATTACATATGTTTATATTAATGTGATATATATTCTTGCAGTTATTTTATTTAATAACTGATTTGTACAAGGAGGGAAATGCCAAAGAGATGAAGAAATGGGCATACGAAATTCACTCTAGTTTTCTAGTACCTGGTGCGGTAAGTAATTAAATGTACGATATAAAAGATTCTTTATAAATTATTTATAATTTCTTGTATTTGCACGATTATTATATTCATCATACATTCTTTTTACAATGCCTAATTATATTGTATCTTATTTGCATTTAATTAATATTTGAATATATAATTATAATATTATTAATACTTGTTCATATTATTAATATTATTAATACTCTAAAATTTCAGCGTTATTTTTAATATCTTTTTTTTTATGCAAATAATATAATAATTGATATACTTTTTTTTATTTAGCCGTTACGTCTGCATAATGTGGATGAGAATGTCGCGAATGAGATTGATGATGTTCTCTTGAAAGAATCTGATAAAGAAGAAATTCTCAGAAAGGTACGTTTAAGCATGAAATAAAATAAATTATTGGCAGAAATTAACATACAGAGTATCTCAAAAATTCTTATTTTAGAGCACAATAATGAAAAAATTTATGGAATATTGAGTAATGAACATTTCTATGAGCTTTTTATCTCGAGCAATAATTTTTACGCTATAAATGTTAACCGTATTTTTTCCAGATTTGATAAATGCAACGGATATTGTGACTAATTTTTATTATTTCTCTATGCAGATATTCTGGAAGGCACGTACTAGAGCGAAGGAAGAGTTGAACGAACAGCTGACGCATTTCCAGCAGAAGAGAACTGCAGGACTGGCCACAATCTTCGGTCCAACCGATATTTCGCTCGATGAGAGTATATCCGATAAAGCGCGGGAAACGAAAATTATTGAGACGTATCTTCTGCCGAAAATGGAACCTTATCTGTAAGACTTTATTTATATAGAATTTTAACAATTCTTTTATAAGGTATCATTAAGGATAAAAAGTAGTTGAAACGGAACATGTAACAACAGTATTGATGTGTTGTCTGACAATAAATTGAATAAAACTAAAGTGTAATAGTGGGATATCTATTTGGTAAATGCACAATTTTCTTTTATTATTTTTTTATTTTAATTTAAATAACCAGTGCTTTTCGTTTCCTCGTAGAATTATGTTTTGTGATTGGCTGCGTTTTGCCGAACCTCCGCTAGCTAAGCCGCTAGGTAGAAATTAAGTGTGATTGGTTGGATCCAAAGGTAAGAACGAATCACATTCAATTGCTACCTAGCGGCTTAGCTAGCGGAGGTTCGGCAATACGCAGCCATTGCTTGGCATTGGAGATAACTATAGTTGATAATAAGAAATGTATATATTGACGATAGAAAAGAAAAATTTTGGGAAACTTTCAGGGAAGACATAGAGAAGGAACATGTGGATTTGCGGCTCTTTACGACAGCAGCTGGTCTAGCTACTATATTAATAAAGATTTTCCAATTGCGACCAGTATGGATCGATCGAGTGCCTACCTTTGTTGCAAAAGACAAATCCAACATCAAAGCACGGCTGCTTACTGGAAAATCGCGTAAGATGACGATCAGAGGACACCATTTTGTAGCGCATCAATATTTCACGATAACTTACTGCAATCATTGTCAACTTATTATCGGCGGAATTGGCCCTCAAGGATATTTATGCAGTGGTATGTAAAATGTGTAATAAAAAGTTTCCAAGACTTTCCTTGAATAAAAATAGAAAAATTTTTCTTTAAAAATCAATTTCTATAAGTGGCAACAGTTTAACTGAAAAAGTTATAATTGATAAAAAGATGTGGTTAATAATAATAATAATAATAATAATGACAATGACAATGACGACGACGACGACGACGACGACGACGACGACGACGACGACGACGACGACGACGACGACGACGACGACGACGACGACGACGACGACGACGACGACGACGACGACGACGACGACGACGACGACGACGACGACGACGACGACGACGACGACGACGACGACGACGACGACGACGACGACGACGACGACGACGACGACGACGACGACGACGACGACGACGACGACGACGACGACGACGACGACGACGACGACGACGACGACGACGACGACGACGACGACGACGACGACGACGACGACGACGACGACGACGACGACGACGACGACGACGACGACGACGACGACGACGACGACGACGACGACGACGACGACGACGACGACGACGACGACGACGACGACGACGACGACGACGACGACGACGACGACGACGACGACGACGACGACGACGACGACGACGACGACGACGACGACGACGACGACGACGACGACGACGACGACGACGACGACGACGACGACGACGACGACGACGACGACGACGACGACGACGACGACGACGACGACGACGACGACGACGACGACGACGACGACGACGACGACGACGACGACGACGACGACGACGACGACGACGACGACGACGACGACGACGACGACGACGACGACGACGACGACGACGACGACGACGACGACGACGACGACGACGACGACGACGACGACGACGACGACGACGACGACGACGACGACGACGACGACGACGACGACGACGACGACGACGACGACGACGACGACGACGACGACGACGACGACGACGACGACGACGACGACGACGACGACGACGACGACGACGACGACGACGACGACGACGACGACGACGACGACGACGACGACGACGACGACGACGACGACGACGACGACGACGACGACGACGACGACGACGACGACGACGACGACGACGACGACGACGACGACGACGACGACGACGACGACGACGACGACGACGACGACGACGACGACGACGACGACGACGACGACGACGACGACGACGACGACGACGACGACGACGACGACGACGACGACGACGACGACGACGACGACGACGACGACGACGACGACGACGACGACGACGACGACGACGACGACGACGACGACGACGACGACGACGACGACGACGACGACGACGACGACGACGACGACGACGACGACGACGACGACGACGACGACGACGACGACGACGACGACGACGACGACGACGACGACGACGACGACGACGACGACGACGACGACGACGACGACGACGACGACGACGACGACGACGACGACGACGACGACGACGACGACGACGACGACGACGACGACGACGACGACGACGACGACGACGACGACGACGACGACGACGACGACGACGACGACGACGACGACGACGACGACGACGACGACGACGACGACGACGACGACGACGACGACGACGACGACGACGACGACGACGACGACGACGACGACGACGACGACGACGACGACGACGACGACGACGACGACGACGACGACGACGACGACGACGACGACGACGACGACGACGACGACGACGACGACGACGACGACGACGACGACGACGACGACGACGACGACGACGACGACGACGACGACGACGACGACGACGACGACGACGACGACGACGACGACGACGACGACGACGACGACGACGACGACGACGACGACGACGACGACGACGACGACGACGACGACGACGACGACGACGACGACGACGACGACGACGACGACGACGACGACGACGACGACGACGACGACGACGACGACGACGACGACGACGACGACGACGACGACGACGACGACGACGACGACGACGACGACGACGACGACGACGACGACGACGACGACGACGACGACGACGACGACGACGACGACGACGACGACGACGACGACGACGACGACGACGACGACGACGACGACGACGACGACGACGACGACGACGACGACGACGACGACGACGACGACGACGACGACGACGACGACGACGACGACGACGACGACGACGACGACGACGACGACGACGACGACGACGACGACGACGACGACGACGACGACGACGACGACGACGACGACAATAATATTAATATTAATTTTAACTAATATACATTTTACAAATTATTATAATTTTTGAAACATTGGTATATGTTATGTAATAATGTTTTATGTTATATATATATATATAAATTACTTTTTAAGACAAAGAATTGCTTTAGTTTCTTTTTTGTTCTTTTTATTATAACTTGTTTCTTTTTGTATCATAAAACTTGGTTTATTTGACTTATCATTTTATACATAATAGGGTTGTGTGGGGTGATGTGCAACACTTTTTTTCGTTGCTCGGAAAACATCCAAAAATCAAATTCTTGAATATATCATGGCTGTATAATGTAGAGGAAGGAAAATACTAAAATTCTGCGTGATTAGATTTTCAAAATTTTAAATTTTTCCTAAAAATTTTTCGAGTTTTCAAAAACGTCTGTTTTAGCATTTTCAAATTTTCTTGGGGTGATGTGCAACACAGGTAAAATTAAGGTAAAAAATGCATGAATATCGACATTAATCGACTTAAATGTTAAATTTGAGCTTCTTAAATACAAATTAATCGAAATCTGGTGAACAAAAAATTTCACTGTGTTGTAATCGACCTCTGACAAATGGAATTTCACAAAATCATTTTATTTGATTTCTTATTTATTTATCGCTTAAAAATTAATATAATGAAAGGAAAAACGCAAAAAACTTTATTTTTCATCATCTGAATTGCAGTTGTCACAAGTAAAATAGTTGCGACCTTGCATGTCGACACATTTCAAATGATAGTGTTCCACATCACCCCAAACACGCTATTTTGCGCGGACTGGTGTGACACCAACACAATGTAAGGAAATCACAAAATCGTTTTGGATTATCAAAAGCACTTGAAAAACTAACAATATAAAAATATTTACCTATAAGATGACTAAAACCAATTCACGAAATCACTATGAATGTGAAAAGCAAAAAAAACTTTCAGCTCGAGAAATTTAACTCGCTTTTCGTACAGCAAACCAGGGTGCATGCTATCTCGCGAGTTATTTATCTAAAACAAGGTACTGTCGACACAAACACATGGCAGTATGCGGTTCTGTCAAATGTCGACATGCAGACCAGGAATCGGAAACGTTGCACATCACCCCATGTTGCACATCACCCCACACAACCCTATAATTTTTATTAAATCAAGAAATTTCGTCGGCCTAACTGGCAGTAAAGTTAAATAGTTTAAATTTTCATTGCGAAAAAATATTACCCCAGCCAGGGTTTGAACCTGCAACCTCCCGTATACCGTGCAGGTGTCGTGCCAATTCGACCACTGGGGCTGTGGTAATATTTTATCGCAATAACAATTATAAAATCGACCATGATATATAACGTCTTTCCGATATGAACATAGAAAAACTGTGAGCCAACTTGCTTTGTCGGATTCCAGGTTCAAACCCTGGCTGGGGTAATATTTTTTCGCAATGAAAATTTAAACTATTTAACTTTACTGCCAGTTAGGCCGACGAAATTTCTTGATTTATTATTTGATCACTGGCGAAGAATTATTTTAATGAATTTGATACACCTGGCCTAGTAATGGTGTCCCAACGGAATGGAAGGTTTTTAGAAATTACATCAACTGACCAAAAACCCATGGTCGAAATTAATAATGTCTCGATGTTTGATCCGAAAAAGTACTGTGTGAATCCGACAAAGCAAGTTGGCTCACAGTTTTTCTATGTTCATATCGGAAAGACGTTATATATCATGGTCGATTTTATAATTATTATTGCGATAAAATATTACCACAGCCCCAGTGGTCGAATTGGCACGACACCCGCACGGTATACGGGAGGTTCCAGGTTCAAACCCTGGCTGGGGTAATATTTTTTCGCAATGAAAATTTAAACTATTTAACTTTACTGTTAGGCCGACCAGTTAGGCCGACGAAATTTCTTGATTTATTATTTGATCACTGGCGAAGAATTATTTTAATGAATAATTTTTATTTCTACATTATATAATATTTATACGTGATATATTTATTGCTTTATACATAATATAATTTTATAACACATGAAACATATATAAACACTTATAAGCTGCTCTTTCTGCTGAATGCAACTAATGATATATTATTTGCTAATTGATTGACAGATTGTTCCCTCAGCGTACATCGACAATGTGTTCGTGTAGTAGAGGAGAGCTGTCCTGGCCCTTTAATGCGAAAAGAAAGAGGCAATGATAGGATCAGTAAATTGATGGAACGTATTCGACCGGAGAGGAAACCTCCATCTTCTCATCACCATCATTCTCAGAATCATATATCGCATCGTAAGTTCAGCTTTTGACATTTTATGCAAATTGCATTATTTCTCAGTTAAATACTAATTACAAGACAGATACAAACAACTAAGCTTTCAATTATTTAGCTTTTAGCATTATAAAAGTTAACATTATAAATCATTTGTTTAATGGTTTAAAATAGAATTTTGTCAACTTTAAACATTTCTCATTCAAAAACTATAGCTTCGGTTTTTTTTATATTTAAGAGTTTTCATCTCAAAATGATTTCGAGAACCTGCCATTAACGAGTATCACGGTAGTTTTGGGAATTATGAATTTTTGTAAAAGAATTATTTATACATCATGAATTCTGAAATAATGAATTCATGAAATAATTAATTTTTTAAACATAAATTCCTAATCAGTTGGAATATATAGAGCATAGAGCCGTAACAAGATGTCAACATTATTAATTCTATATTCGAGTTAAGATATAATCTACGTTATTAATTCTATATTTGAGTTAAGATAATCTACAGACGTTTCGGTCTATTATAGGACCATCTCCAGTGTCAATCTTATTATAATTTTACAGTGCCGTCCACTCACAATACAGCAATTCAACTAATGCGTTAATTTTATCATTGTAACTATGCGATAATTTTCTAACCGACTGACTATTTATGTATTTCGACACTGAAGATGGTCCTATAATGGACGAAACGTCTGTAGATTATTTTAACTCAAATATAGAATTAATAACGTTGACACCTTGTTACGGTTTTAACTCAGCTCTATGCTTTATATATTCCGACTAATTTTTAATCTTTTGAGCTATTCTTTGTTATATAAATTCCTAAAATGTTAATAATTAAATAACGATTCTTGAATATAAATTTATAATAGGGAATTTGCATGATTTTTTTAAAAAATTGCATTAAATAATTTGTATGTTCTTTTAGGGTGCATTCGGGGAGACGCTATTAACGCTATAAACGCAAACGCTATGAACTTCGTTCGAGGAGCCAATAGCGCGATAGCGATAGCGCGCTTCCCGAACGCAGCCTAAGTGCCAATAGCATTTCGTGCCTCACCTCAAAAATAATAGCGAAAATAGCGCGAGTGATGACGTCACGCTGCCTTTACAGTGGCGTCATCATCGTATATCACAGCGCCACAAAGCGTCTCCTCGAACAGTTTTGGACGATAATTGTGCTAATAGCGTGCTCCCCGAATGCACCCTTAATTGTCATTTTTTTTCATAATTTTTTAACGCAAATTAAGCGAGAAAATAAATAATAAAATATTGCATTATTTGAAATGCCGAAAACGGTCCGGAAACGACCGAGTTTTCCCGAACGCCGTGTGACGTCAAACCGCAGTAAAGCAATACTTTTAACCATTGAAACAATCATTTATTTTGAAAAATGAGTAAAGCAAAGACATATAAAACGTGTTTTGTACCTTTATGTAAAAGTACTGTTATTAAAACACCAGGTAAACTGTTTTTTATGTACCTCAAGATAAAAACGTGAGATTACAAATAGAATCTTCCCGTTTGACGCTGACATAACCTATAACTCGCTGAGATAGAAAGAGAAGGGAGTATACTCGTGTGCACTCGGGTGACGTTTTCGAACGCAGCCCAGCAGACGAAGAGTTGAGACTATTGCAATGTGACGTCATGCACTTGTCAGCCAATCAAAATCGTTTTCTCACAGCACAGAAAATTTCAAATATTATTAAAATTCAATTTAATTTTTGAATACCTACCTATTGATTAAAATTAAAAATTTTGTTGTAAATAAATTTATAATAATGTATATTTAAATTACAAAAAAAAATGTAATGTTTTTTTTTATGCAAATTCCCTATTAAGAAGAGATAATTATGCTCTCTTCAAGATTGAAAATTATTTACGATTATGAATGATCCACAAAAATAGCGGTGCATAATTACATTGTTTCCAGAAATTTATTTTAAATTATTAATTTGTTATTGATTACTGGCCGATCCTAGGGGGGAGTTTTGAGGTAAAATTCCCGCTTTCTTCTAAATAAAAAAAATTAGTTTTGCTGGATCTGTTTAAAAAATCTAGGAAAAAATGCATTAAATTTTAAAGTAGGCCTGTCGATTTGGGCGCTCGTGGACTCCCGCTTTCATGGGCCCATTCCTTCATTCTGCACGTTCCCTCCTCCGATCCTGTATATGTCTTCTATCCCTATCATATAGTTAAAAGAAAGTAAGAATAGGATTAGAAGTTTCTTTACCACGTTTTTGTCGTTGATCCTCGAGTAAAAGTTAAGCGTGATACTAATTGTAAGAAAAATATCAAACTAATAACGAATTTGATTGGATGCACTAAGTGCACACTGATGCACATTAAAGCCGTCGTAAGTATTAACACAAATCAACGTAAAGTGTATGTTTAAGGCTCCTGGGTAGTCACCGCGGCCATATTGAATTTCTTGCTATCGAGACGAGAAATTACCCTATTTTGTGTTACGTGGCATTCTCAAATTAAGAGACATTTCAATAAAAAATCACTGTAGATTATTTCAGAACACTTCTAAAATTGACCGGGGACTATTCTTTTCCCTCGACAATAAACAAATAACCATAAAACGAAGCCTAAACATACGGGAAAACAAGCCGTTTGACGACTATCGAAAGGAGTGGAAAATGTTCCTCCGCATATGTATTCCTTGCAAATCTTACTCCTCGGTCAATTTTACGAGTTTATCTTAAGTGAAAATATTCTTAAGTTTTTCATAAAAATTTTACTTCAAGACTATCTACTATATATTTTTTTTATTTTTACAAATCAGACAATTTGCAATCATTCAGCATACACGAAAAATCTTTTTTTAATCTTTTTGAAAAATATTTTTTTGGTTGATTATGAATTTTTGAATTTTTGTCGAAGAAAGATTGCAAAATGTTCGTTCCGGAAAAATAACTGACTACTGAACATTTTTACTGGATTATATAAAAATCCGTAAGAAAAAAATCATATCTTTTGCTTCCTCATAGAGGAAGCTTTGTGATGGTGAAAAAAATTTTTTTTCGATATTTTGATGGAAATAGGTTTAGAATGTTCCAAAATGTCGAGAAATCATATTAGTAAAAAATGTCCGGAAGTATGTGTGCGTGCGTGCGTGCGTGCGTGCGTGCGTGCGTGTACAGTCGTTCACGGAAAGGTTGCAACACTTTTTTTTTGATGATTTTTGGAACGCGCAGTAATTTTGAGATCGCGATTCACCATCTCTGTATACACGTAGTGAACGGTTATGATAGCTGTCAAAGTGAACTATACAAGGTGGAGGTTCACGAAATGTATCTTGTGCGCCGCGGAAAATCTTAAGATATCAACTGGATACTGTAATATCGGGGTTAGTATAAAAGAATAAGCTAAATAGACAATTTTATTTTATAAATTAATTTTTATTTTCAAGACATGTGTAACATTAAAAATTAATGTAATATAAACATATTAATATAATTATTTATAATAATTATATTAATTATTATAATAATTATATTAACAATATATTAATTATTTATAATAATTATATTAATATATTGTGTTATATGTTATATTAATTTTAATTACATAATTAATTACATAATTAATAACATTAAAATTAATTAATAACATATTAATTTTAATACATATTATTAATACATAATTAATATAACAGTAAAATAAACCGGTGTCTGGATTAATGTTCGGCAAGCAGAGGACATCAGTCGATCGAAGAAGCTGCCGTGGAAGACGTGGATGCTGAGACCGCGAAGTCACATCACCGCTTCAAAGCCAATCCTTCTCGTCAAATAACGATGAAGTAATCTTTCTAAAAAATTACAATTATAAAAATTAATTACTTGCAAAATCAGTTTTAGTACAAAATCATCATTTTATTATAATTATATTAAGTTGAGAAGATAGATTTACTTACATAAAATTGCCAGATCGCTGATTACTATTGATTGTTCGGTAAGAACAGATCAATCGCAATCTGTTGTCCGCTGCAATCCAGAACGAATCTCTTGTAGAAATTCGTTGTGGGATTAAGATGTGCACGTCTTTGTTCACTCTAGTACTGGGATCTTCTCTCGGCTGCAGGGCCCCTGGACCGATATTAGGCAGGGATGTTTCGAAAACGGCGATACGTCCTCGGGTGGTGGAGAGGAGTTTGTGAGCAGCTTGAAGACCGGCACCAAGGGCGTTGTTATCATCAAGAGTGCCACACAACTTGATAGGCAGCTAGGCGAGAAGGTTGCGGAATCGGCAGGCCCAAAGATATTTCGGATAATTTTTACCTTGTGCCGTGTTCATTCAAGATTTATTCCTTCATTCGTTTATTCATTCCATTCATTAACGAGAGTTTACGTTACAATCATTCAATGTCAAACATATCATTCATTTATTCATACATCACCTTGGTGAAAAAATTTCTCAAAAAATCTCTCATATTTTCTCAGAAATTTTGCAAGAATTGGGACTTATGAAAAATTCTGAAGAGGTATATGATATTTCTCAGATACTTTCAGAATTAATTAGATGAAGATTTATAGAATATTTCAATATCCGTATATGTGAAAATTTCTGATAAATTGCACAGATTTTCTCATATTTATTCAGATTTCTACAAGGATATATTTGCGAAAAATATTTTATTCTTATTTTGTCTGAGTTTTTCAATTCGTATAAAAAATCTGAAAATTTCTCTGAGTATTCAAAAAAAAAATCTGAAAATTTTTATAGAAATTCTGATTAATAATGTGAAAAATTTTGATATTTTTTCACCAGGACATCCATGGAAGATCACATAGTATTAATACCGTGTGACATGATTCTCTATTACTGCATTTAATCTTTGGGGCATAGATGCAACTAAATTTCAGAATAACTCAGGCCTTGCGCGGAAACCTTCCCATACGTTGAGAACTGTTGCGCCAATGCCTCGCGTCTACGTGGAAATTGAGGATTCCATATTTTCTGAGTAGCTTGTTCCTCTCGTTTTCCATAATGTTACAGGCTCAGATTCATCCGTCGAAAATACCTTCTCATTCGAGAAAATGGTATTTGTCCATTCATATTCCCATGCCAAATGCTGCAAGGTAAAAGCCATCCGTTGTTCTTTGTGGCGTTCGGTTAATTGTTTATATTGAGCCGGTTTATATCGATTGTATCTCTGTTCCCGCCATCTGCGTCGCACGCTTAGCGCGCAACAATTCAAACCAACTTCCGCTACCGTTTGCTGCGCCGCTGAGCGGAATCCGGTCTTCTGAACTAAATTTAAAAGTTGTTGATCTTCCTCGACGGTAGTGCATCGTGGACGCCTTGTTATTGGCCGAGAATTTATATGGCCGTCTATTTTAAATTGTCGCACTAATTTGTATACCGTACTTCTTTGCAATGTAGAGGAAAGTCCCCTATTATGAGATAGGCTCCTAATATGCGATAGCGCAAACCGTGCGGCGCAGAGAGCGGGAACAGAGATATAATCGATATAAACTGGCTCCATATAAACAATTAATTGAACGCCACAAAGAACAACGGATGGCTTTTGCCTTGCAGCATTTGGCATGGGAGCATGAATGGACAAATACCATTTTCTCGAAAGAGAAGGTATTTTCGTCGGATGAATCTGAGCGTGTAACATTATGAAAAACGAGAGGAACAAGCTACTCAGAAAATATGGAATCCCCAATTTCCACGTAGACGCGAGGCATTAGCGCAACATGTTCTCAACGTATGGGAAGGTTTTCGCGCAAGGCCTGAATTATTTTAAAATTTATCTATGCCCCAAAGATTAAATGCAGTAATAGAGAATCATGGAAGTGTCACACGGTATTAATACTTTCCATGGATGCCTTGGTGAAAAAATATCAAAATTTTTCACATTATTAATCAAAATTTCTATAAACATTTTTAGATTTTTTTAGAATACTTAGAAATTTTCAGATTTTTTATACAAATTGAAAAACTCAGAAAAAATAAGAATAAAATATTTTTCGCTAATATATCCTTGTAGAAACTTGAATAAATATGAGAAAATCTGTGCAATTTATCAGAAATTTTCATATATACGGATATTGAAATATTCTAAAAATCTTCAATTATTTCTGAAAGTATCTGAGAAATATCATATACTTCTTCAGAATTTTTTATAAGTTCCAATTCTTGCAAAATTTCTGAGAAAATATGAGAAGTTTTTTCACCAAGATGATGTATGAATAAATGAATAATATGTTTGACATTGAATGATTTTAACGTGAACAACTCTCGTTAATAAATGAACGAATGAAGAAATGAAAATCTTGAATGAACACGGCACAAGGCAAAAGTCATCTGAAATATCTATGGGCCTGCCGATTCCGCGACCTTCTCGCCTAGCTGCCCATCAAGTTCTGTGGCACTCTTAATAATAACAACGCCCTTGGTGCCGGTCGTCAAGCTGTTCACAAACTCCTCTCTACCACCCGAGGGCGTATCGCCGTTTTCCAAACATGCCTGCCTAATATCGGTCCAGGGGCCCTGCAGCCGAGAGAAGATCCCAGTACTAGAGTGAACAAAGACATGCACATCTTAATCCCACAACGAATTTCTACAAGAGATTCGCTCTGGATTGCAGCGGACAACAGATTGCGATTGATCTGTTCTTACTGAACAGTCAATAGTAATCAGCGATCTGGCAATTTTATGTAAGTAAATCTATCTCCTCAACTTAATATAATTATAATAAAATAATGATTTTGTACTAAAACAGAATTTGCAAGTAATTAATTTTTATAATTGTAATTTTTTAGAAAGGTTACTTCATCGTTATTTGACGAGAAGGATTGGCTTTGAAGCATTGATGTGGTTTCGCAGTCTCAGCATCCACGTCTTCCACGGCAGCTTCTTCAATCGACTGATGTCCTCTGCTTGCCGAAAATTAATCCAGACACCGGTTAATTTTACTGTTATATTAATTATGTATTAATATTATGTATTAAAATTAATATGTTATTAATTATTGTAATTTTAATGTTATTAATTATGTAATTAATTATGTAATTAAAATTAACATAACATATAACACAATATATTAATATAATTATTATAAATAATTAATATAATTAATATAATTATTATAATAATTAATATAATTATTATAAATAATTATATTAATATGTTTATATTACATTAATTTTTAATGTTACACATGTCTTGAAAATAAAAATTAATTTATAAAATAAAATGGTCTATTTAGCTTATTCTTTTATACTAACCCCGATATTACAGTATCCAGTTGATATCTTAAGATTTTCCGCGGCGCACAAGATACATTTCGTGATCCTCCACCTTCTTCTTCTTCTTATATTTGCATTGGCTCCTGCCTCTAGTACGAGGACAATATGGCCAGCATTTAACCCTGTTTGCGTAAAAGTCTGAATGACTGTTAGCGTGGCAAAGTCTAAATGGAAATCACTAAAAAACTGAGTGAGAATCAATGCAGACAGTATCAGTCGCAATACTTAAAAAATTTTCGTTCCGGACAAAACACGTCCGAACAGGTCCGCGCACGTTGAGCGAATTGATCCTCCACCTTGTATAGCTCACTTTGACAGCTATCATAACCGTTCACTACGTGTATACAGAGATGGTGGATCGCGATCTCAAAATTTCTGCGCGTTCCAAAAATCATCAAAAAAAAGTGTTGCAACCTTTCCGTGAACGACTGTACAGATTTTTTGTACACGCATCTACTTCTACAATTTTTTAGATACCGGGTTGAATTTTAGTACACAAATAGAGTATCATAGAAAGTATGTTCTCCTCTAATTTTATTAAAATCTGTCGACCGGTAGGGGAGACCGGGGCTAAGCCGACAACGGGGCAAACTTGACACTAGGCTTTTTGCCAATTTAAATCTATCGTAGAAACTTGCCTTTCCTACTGTAAATGCGTCTTTATGTGCCAGTATTATCAACGGAATTTGGTAACATTCTGAGTTATAGTGTAATTTTTAACGCGACATAAGCGTTTTTGATAGTGAAAAGTAATTTTTCTGATCTCTCGAAAATGTCTACTCTTTCATCGAGCTTTACTCTTGCGAATCTACCGGTAAGTGATTTTGATGGGAAATTTGATGCTCTATATGAATCCGATAATCGTTTTTGGATATTTTCAAAATTTTCATGTTTTTGAAGTGACAAAAGTGAAAAACGACGTCCGGGGCAAAGTCAACACCACGCCGTTTCGTCGGCTCCCAGTAACAAACGATGCTTGTCATGCAGCCGTATGGCTCATGACAAATGTATGCGCACGTCCGATCGCGAGTTTACCTGCATTAATTGTTTTTCAGACATGAGTTTAGATGAAGATAATTGAAAGTTCAACAATTTTTGTTCTCATTATTTCAAATGATTGTTCTAGCTACTTTATTCCGAATTTTTGTACTTTTTAAATACACAATAAACAATGTATTTTCATTTTCAGACAGTAAAAAATAAGTTCCAGATCAAATTGTGTCGATCAGACAAAGTGTTGAGTTTGCCCCGGCGGGGTGTCGAGTTTGCCCCGGCATTTTTCAATTCGAAAATTTGTCTTCGCGTCACTTTTTCTTTCCTGGCGGCAAAACAAAGCGACGTACAGCAAAACTTCCTGAATCAATTTTGTACCTGAAGAAACACTCTTTAAATATGTACCATTGAATTTGCCTAAAAATTTTAATTAAATATTAAAAATTGCCTTTGAAAAAATAGTGTCGGCTTAGCCCCGGTCTCCCCTATGGATTTTAAGGAGATTTTCATTTTTTAGAAAAGTGTGTTTTACGCTGTAGCTTTCTCAATATTTGAGATATCGATCATTTCTAATTCTATTATATTTTTCAGTTTTTTCTACCCCTATTTCATATATAATTCTTTAAAATTTAGTTAATCAGTTTTTGAGTTATAGACATTTCAGTTAACTTGACTGTTTTTCTTAACAGAAATTTTAAAGATTATTGATTGATTAACCAAATTTTAAAGAATTATATATGAAATAGGGGTAGAAAAGACTGAAGAATATAATAGTATTAATAAAAATTGTTAATAATAAAGGGGTTACCGATTTCTGTTAAAAAAAACAGTCAAGTTTACTGAAATTTGTATAACTCAAGAACTGATTAACCAAATTTTAAAGAATTGCACATGAAATAGGGGTAGAAAAAATTGAAGAATATAATAGAATTAATAAAAATTGCTAATAATAAAGGGGTTACCGATTTCTGTTTAAAAAAATTAACGTAATTGCTTTAATTTCCGTAAATTTTGAGATATCAAGCTTAATTTTTTTTTATAGATAGAGTATCATTAAAGGTTGGTTGGTGTTGAATTTAGCAAGGATCGGTGAAGGGATTACCGATTTCTGGCTATTTTTAGAAATGTCCGTGGTTGCTCTAATTTTCGTAAATTTTGAGATATCGACTAATATAACAGATATTAGTCGCAATAAAGCTTATCACAATAAAAAAAGTGTGCAAGTAGAAACTTGCACATTGCTTCCTCATAGTTTTTAAGTGTGCAAGTAAAAACTTGCACATTGCTTTCTCATAGTTTTTAAGTGTGCAAGTAGAAACCTTCGCTCATAAAGCTTCCTCTATGAGGAAGCCAAAACAAATAAATACTAATAATTATACATACAATAAAATACAAGTTTCTTTATAGAGGAGCTTTGTGAGCGAAGGTTTCTACTTGCACACTTAAAAACTATAAGGAAGCAATGTGCAGGTTTCTACTTGCACACTTAAAAACTATGAGAAAGCAATGTGCAAGTTTTTACTTGCACACTTAAAAACTATGAGGAAGCAATGTGCAAGTTTCTATTTTTCTATTAGTCCTGGCACTTTGAAATTTTAGCACGTTATTACACACGACTGAATGTATTTAAAGAAAAAAAACTAGCTCAATTGAGCATGGCACTTCTGAGATAATTAATTTTTTATTCGTTTTTCATGAAAAAAAGTACTAAAAATTAATATGATAAAAAATGAAAATTACCATCTCAAAGTACAAGAAAAATCCAACATTTTTCATGTATACAAATTTTTTTTACATAGAAGAACTTTTGAGTTAAAAACTGAAAATATCAATTCTTGAAAAAAACTCAAAATTCAACTGTTGATATCTACTGAAATAACGTCTATAAAATTCTAAAAAAAATTGAGAAGGAACCTATCATTTAGTACAATAACATACTGTAAAACAAAAGAAATCGGTGAATGCGAGTGAAAAAAAAAGTTGAGATCCCCATATATATACCCCATATACATACATATTTTTCACATAAATACATATTTTTGTATTAACAAAAAGAATAAGTTGTGTGATTCTGCAGAATAATATATTGTAATCCACTGTCCTACAATAGTACTGAAATAACACCTTATTTTGACTTTTGAACGTTGATAGCGCTTAAACGGTCGATTATTGTGAATCTTGCCTATTGTGACTTTTGATCAGCATCACATAAACTATTTATTTCCAAAGTTTCAGCCAATTTCACCGAAATTTAATTTCCATAAGAGTTGTGCGGGGTCCTTTTTATCGACTTCGCATCATTTTGAAGATAGGGACAATATATCCTTAATAAATTACCGTAGCTGCGTTCAGCATTATAAATCTGGGATGCGAGCTAGCAGATGGACGAGCATAATCGCGTGACCTCCGAGCAAACCGAGCATGAAAGTAAATCTCGAACGATTCTCTGAACTGTCATTGCCATAACTCACTTCAATCTCAACATAAAATTATAAATTTGCAAAAATTTGTCCTTTTTGTTATATAATAAATGTTAATCATTAATTTTCAATATTTCATAAAGATTGCTTTTTGGTAAAGATAAAAATTATCTTGAAAAATTAAAAAGAAATATTTGGAAGTCAGATTTAAAAAAAAATATCACTAAGAATTAGCTCCAAGCTAGTGAATGCTCACTCCATTGCACTCCACCGTTGTATTTTATAAATGCAGCCAATTTATTATAGCCAATAATAAACATCCAAAGATCGTTCAGCAATTAACATCTTCCTACTCTGTGTTATCTCATCTGCGTTTGTTATTAATATTTTTAGAGCAAAATGAGCTCCTTGATCCACTCTGGATTAGAAGGTCGAGCTTGCAAATGTATGTTTGTTTGCGCGCAATAAGTATATAGGTAGGTACTCCTATGCAGTTCTTTTTATTCTATTTTAGTATTTTTATGCACTTTTAACTCTAATATTTAACCTTAATAAAATTCACAATTTTATGTTGAGGCTAAAGTGAATTATGGCAACGACAACTCAGAATAAAATATTATTAATAAAACTACTTGAATTACAGGACAAAATAAATAATAAAGAAATTGGTGTTATTTTTTATTTTACCTAGGATATATTTTTTCAAGACTCTGATGATGACGATAAAGATGAAAATTTAAAACTTCTAAGAGTTAATCAATATGTAGAAGAAATTGTCCCTCGTTTCTCTGCTAAATATTTATTATGCATTTCATCCGTATAGGTAACACGTTACCGGATACATTTGAAGCATTGCTCGTTAACAAAACTTTATAGCGTTAAAAATAATAAAATGCATGTCGGATGCAAACTAGTCCCACTTGAAAAACAATTAATGGTTACTATTTCGTATTTATTGAATATTGAATCTTTCCGATAGAATTTTTAAACTGCTGTGACATCAGATATAAAATAAATTATAATTATCACAATTTTGAAGGAACTTCTCTATTAGGAACTTCTTATTTTTATTATTTCAAAATTTTAAATTTAATTTTTTTTAGGAATTATTGGAGCTATCGCATATTTGTAGGTATATTAAAACCAAAACATTATCCGAATTCTTACTGTAACAGAAAAAAGTTTTCATTCCGTTCTTCTACAAGGAGTGCGACAGTAAAAAATTATTTCTAGATAAATGAACATCTGCAAGCTCGGCCATCTATCTGCGAGTGAATTGAGGAGCTCGATTTGCTGTAAAAATATTAATAACGAACGCAGATGAGATGACACGGAGCAGATAGATGTGAATTGCCGAACGATTTTCGAGATAAGAAAGGCAATCTGACATCTTCGATTTACAATGCCGAACGCACCTCGTATACTATCCAATCCAAAATTTTTCTTCTTTTGATTATAACAATCATTAAATATGAACCTTTTTTGATACCTTAAACACTTGAAACAATCTTTGATATATATTGTATTCTAAAAGTTGTAGTTTAAATATTGAAAAAGAGCTTATATGTAAGTGATCATTATGATCAAAAGAAGAAAAATTTTGGATTGGATAGTAGGTATACGATAGTTATTAAATCGGATTATAAACCGCCGTGTAAACGTAGTTTTAGACTAAGGAAGATATAACGCCTGTTCGTTTTCGCTGCACTTCTGAACTAGTGCAATGAAAATGAACAGGCCTATAGACCGAGGCTGCGTTCTGATATTCACTGCCAGTACTGAAAATCTATAGTGTACGTGACGTAAACAATAGATTTTCAGTACTGGCAGTGAATATCGGAACGCAGCCCGAGCGTAAACTGGTAGTCAGGGCCTGACTGTCAGGCTGATACTATCGACAAGGGGGGGTCTAGAAATCGGCGTGAGGGGAAATAACGACTAAACTCGACAAACTTCGGTTAGACTCGGAAACATTCGGACGCTCGACAGTACACGGACACACACACGGACGTGGTTGTCGCTTTGGTGTGTGTTGCCAGCAGGTGAAAGAGATGCGCTACCAGCGTATGCCAGCGCATCCCCTCCACATACTGGCAACACATGCCAAAACGTTAACCACGTCCGTGTGTGTCCGTGTACTGTCGATCACGGTCGTATAGACAGATTTGGGCACTGCTATTCGAAAGCATAGACGATAACGTGACCCGAGTAAAGCTGGATGCACAATGGAAAACACAGGCAACAGGAACAGGCAATAGGAACAGAATTTCCAACGCGTTGGATTTCTATTCTCTATTGCCTGTATCTAACCAATAACAGCTAAAATCAAATCACTGTGATTAGTCAGATACAGGCAACAGAGAATAGAAATCCAACGCGTCGGAAATTCTGTTCCTATTGCCTGTTTCTGTTGCCTGTGTTTTTCATTGTGCATCCAGCTTAAAGCCAAGAAAACCAATATGGCGTCAGCATGAGGTAACGTTTTGCACATGTGTGTGCAATTTGTGTGCATGGTGCATGCGCAAAAGGCTCCCTCATGTCGACGCCATATTGATATCTTGGCTTCATTCGGGTTACGTCCCCCCCCCCCCCCCGCGAGTGCCCAGACCTATTTATACGACTGTGCTGTCGATGGATTACGGCTTTAGCCCAAACGCCGAACATATCCGAACCATACCTACGGAAATAGCTGCATGAATTTAGAAACCCTCTAATCAGAGACTGGTTATAAGGGAGCCACTTTTGATTGGTCCGCTATTTTTCTTCAAAAACAAGAGAAAGAAAGAGAAAGAGAAAGCAATATGAATGTATATCGCTTTTTTTTCTCTCTTATATCCTTCTCTCTCGCAAGATTTTGAAAAAATCGCCTGATGGCCAGTCTCTGATTATAGGGTCTCTACATGAATTTAGACGTAACTCCCCCTTACCGCGCTTATCAGTACCTCCGCAGGCTTACACCTTAGAACATATATAACTGGAAGGGAAATTGAGCATCGAGCCTGTGTCCAACATCATGTGAGAGAGATAGGTAGTAGATCCTAAAGGCCTCCGCACAATGAAAAATATATGGAACAAGGAACAGATATTAGCGATTAGAAATAAGAAATCAGGAATAAAGCTGGTGTAGCATTATAATACACGGCTTCCGATAGGTTAAAAATCTATTGCCTGTGTTATTCCCTGTTTCTGTTACCTGTATTTTTCATCGTGCATTCAACTTTATTCTTGATTCTTTAGTCCTAATCGCTAATATCTGTTCCTTGTTCTTTATATTGCTTCCTCATAGAGGAAGCTTTGTTTTCATAAACTTCGTATATGGACCTTTGATCGCATATAAAACTAGGTCTAATCAACCAAATGTTAATGAATTATATATGAAATAGGGGTAGAAAAGACCAAAGAAAAAATTGTTTTTTTAGTTTTCGATGCCAATGTGTTCCTTATGTTCGAAAACGTCGGAAAATCGTAATTTTAAAAAATGTCCGTATGTATGTATGTAGATATGTATGTATGTGCCAAATTTACCGAAATTTTTATAACTTAAGAACTAATCAACCAAATTTTAAAGAATTATATATGAAATAGGGGTAGAAAAAACTGAAGAATATAATAGAATTAATAAAAATTGCTAATAATAAAGGGGTTACCGATTTCTGTTTAAAAAAACAGCCAAATTTACCGAAAGAGTGACCGCAAAAACAGGCCAAAAATAGCCTCTTTTTTCACCCTTGAATTTAGACTTCTACTTGGTACTAAATGATAGTCTATAATGAGTCATGAATCCTCAGAAAGTTTCAGATTGAGCCAGCTTTTTTTTTTACTGCTACTTACTACTACTAAACACAGAATACTGTAAACGTCGACTAAGGACATAGGCCGCATTTAAATTTCCCGCGTTCACCTGTCAAGTGCTCGTGCACATACACTTCGCGCCTAGCGACCCCACGAGCGGTGATTGGTTGTGAGGAAGTGCGATGATTGGTTGTGGCGAGTGAGCTGTGATTGGTTGAGTGTGTTGTGCGCGGTGGACACACCCTGTTCAAACCCCGAGACGAGAGAGTTATTGTCTGACCACCGAGCCACGCGGACGCATCCCGCGTGTCTCTGTACAATAAAGACCGTTGCACATTAAACCGAGTTACCTTTCTTCGCCCTCATATCCTGACTCGCCACCCTTGTTCCCTTCGTCAGTAACCTGAACTGCGGACCGGGTGTTACCTTACAATACTAACATATATTCGCGTATACCTGTAAATAATCACAACAGCAAACGAATACGTTTTTTGAACCTATTATTATGTAAGTTTCCATTTCAACGTTTTAAAACAGCGAATACGCAAGTTGGTGAAATCAACAACTTTGACCCTCTATATCTAGAAAATAAAAAGCCGGCTCAATCTGAAACTTTCTGAGGATTCTTGACTCATTATAGACTATCATTTAGTACCAAGTAGAAGTCTACATTCAAGGGTGAAAAAAGAGGCTATTTTTGCGGTCACTCTTTCTGTTAGAGTTATCGTGGAGGGATAACTCTAGCCGGGGTCAGAGAAAGAACACGGCAGTTCGCACTAAACACGTTTATTTAATAACAGCGAATACGACAAGCGACGTGTACAGGCGGGAAGAATGCGCGGGCTCGCGAACACAGAAAGGCGCGAGTATGCAGTCCGAGTTAGTGCTGTTAATAGACACCAGATGTCAGCGCCCCATGTTAACGCAGAGCGATCGTGGATTGTATGAATGATACCGCGCGCTAACACCCCCCCTCGATCTACGGTCGATGAAGTTTACTGGGGATGCGTCCAAGTTCAGACATCTCTGCACACTTCAAATGCTTTGGCCTGGGCAGTCCCTTAGTAAGCATATCCGCGGGCATGTCATCTGTAGAGACATGAGCAATCTTCAAAAGGCTATGGCTCAGGGCTTCCCGCATAAAGTGGTGACGCATATCAATATGCTTGCTCCGAGAATGATAGACAGGGTTTTGAGCCAATTTCAACGCTCCCAGATTGTCGTTGAAGATGGTGATGTCAGCCAGGTCAGGAAATCCCAGCTGCTCCAGAAATTTGCGTAAGTAGATAGCTTCTTTGGCACATTCGGTCAGCCTCATGTATTCCGCCTTGGTGGACGATAAGGCGACCGTTGGTTGCTTCCTAGAGTCCTAAGATATAGGGCTCCCAGACAACTTGAATAGAAAACTTGTATAAGAACGCCGATTCTCTGGACAGTTGCCCCAATCAGCATCGACAAAGCCTTCGATAGGCTTAGAATCTCGCCTATAGATCAGTCCTAGATCTCTGGATCCCTTTAGGTAACGAAGGACCCGTTTGGCTGCAGTCCAGTGTTCTTTGCCATAGCAATTATTAAACTGTCCCAAATAGCTGACAGCAAAACTTATGTCGGAGCGCGTTGTGACGGCTAGGTAAGTTAAGGCACCCACAAGTTCTCGATAAGGGAAATTCGACTCCTCTTCACTTGAGTCCTCGTCCTTCTTGGTCAGCTTCACAGAAGTATCCACTGGAGTACTGACGGGATTACAGTCGCTCATCCCAAAACGTTTGAGTATATCATCGATATAGCCTCGTTGATGCATGGTCACCTTGTTTTGACCAACGTTGAATTCCACATTGAGACAGTAGCCTACTTCGCCAAGTTCCTTGATGTCGAATCGATTGGACATCTCGTCACGGAATCTTGTGATGGCTGCGGGGTTGCGAGCTGCGAACAAAATGTCGTCAACATAGGTAACGATTATACATAAGTCCTCCTCTTTTCCAATATAATACAGAACAGGGGTCAGCGTCGGAAGGGATGGCACCGAGATCCTCCAGTGCACGACCTAATTTCTTGTACCAATTTCTCCCGGCTTGGCGAAGACCGTACAGAGATTTCTTTAGGAGACATACCTTGTCCCCGCTTAACAAATCCTGCAACATCTTATCAGCTTTGAGGGCCAGATCTTGATCGTCCTCGTCTTCTGAGATTGTCCTCAATATTCCAGCCAATTGCTTTGGAGGTTCCATCAAAATCCGTTCGTCGATATCTCCGTTCAGGTAAGCGGTCGTTATGTCGAAATGGTGCATCTTCATCTCAAGACGATCAGCTAACGACGCAATCAGGCGTATCGATCCTTGACGGGCTACAGGCGCAAAAGTCTCTTTGAAATGTAGGCCAGGCTGCTGGCTGAATCCCTGAGCGACCAGTCGAGTCTTGCGTCTCTGAAGAGTTCCGTCCGGGTTGAACTTATTCCGCAAGACAATGCGACTCCCAATGGTGGTAGAATTCTTTGGTCGGTCGATGAGTTCCCACGTATTGTTACGTAAAACCGATTTGACTTCCGATACCATGGCATCGTGCCACTCCTCAGCCTCTGGACTCGATAATGCCTGTTTCATCGGTACCTCGGATATAAGAGCGACTATATTCTCCTCAGCATACCTGGCATCCTGAACGGCGGGCGTATAGACCTTTTGGGGTCTTCCTCTCTCTCCGGTCCTCAGGATCCTCGGTCTTCCTCGGTGACCGAGTTCTCCCCCTGGATGAGACCTGTGGCGGCTCTGGAACAGTGTCCTCGTCGCCATCCTCTTTGTTAGTTTGTTCCTCGACAGAAGGTAATTCGATGTCGATAAATTCGGATTTTTCATCCGTTTTATCGGCCGATGCTTTCCCCTCCGGTTCGCCGTTTGATAACGAAATGGGATCCTCGGGACGTAACTTCGTGTCCTCGATAAACTTAACGTCGCGCGATATGATGACTTTATTCTCTTCGGGTAGCCACACCCTAAAACCTTTGGACTCAGTGGAGTAGCCTAAGAAAATGCCTTCCTTGGAGCGTCGATCCAACTTTCCTCGACCCGGTTCTCTGTTCAGGCAAAATACACGACATCCGAACTCCCTGAAATGCTCAACATCAGGTACGTTTCCGGTCCACAGTTGATACGGCGTAAGACCATTAAGACTTTTTGACGGATATCGGTTCCGAATGTAATTGGCCGTGTTAATCGCCTCGGCCAAAAACTTGGAAGGTAACCCTGATTGAGCGAGCAGACATCTCGCCATGTCCAGGAGGGTACGGTTCCGTCGTTCCGCGATTCCATTCTGCTCGGGGGAGTATGGAACCGTAAGTCGTCTGGAGATGTTCTTCTCTTTCAGGAAAATGTCGAAGTCCTTGCCTGTAAACTCCAAACCATTATCAGACTGAAAACATTTGACGTTTTTACTGTCTGGTTCTCTGCAAGTGCGATGAATTCTTTGGTTGCCTGAAGAGCCTCGCTTTTGTGTCGCAAGAATCGAACTTCGCTCCATCTCGAGTGGTCGTCGATAAATTCGATGAAATATCTTGCCTTCCCCATTGATTCGACCCGCATGGGGCCGCAAACGTCCGAATGAACCAAATCGAGTAGTTCCGAAACTCTGTTGGACTTCTTGGGGAAAGGTGCGCGAGTCATCTTTCCTTTGAGGCAGATTTCGCAGGTAAACTCCTTAGCATTGAATTTCAAGCCGTTGATAGTTCCATGTCGCTGCGCCTCGATGAGATCTCTTGCGTTTACGTGGCCAAGCCTGCGGTGCCACAGCTCAAAATCCGAGAGGTTGACTGATGTGGATAGCGCGCAGCTAGGTTTTGAATCGGATTCATCCTTGATTTCACGCGTGAAATAAAGACCGCCAATTCTGCCAGCGACCAGTTTAACGCCTCGGTTTCTGTCCAGTATCTTCACGTCCTCTTTAGAGAATAGTACGTCGAAACCGCTATCCGTTATCTTGCTCACGGACATTAAATTTGTGCGTAGGTCCGGAACGTGTAAAGTCTTACTTAGTGACACGAGTTTATTTTCTCCATTCACGTCGGCCGTGACCATCATCTTGCCCTCAGCGGTCGTTTCGGTTGAAGCACTGCTCGCCAGATTTAACTTTCCTGGTCTTGAATCGCTTATCTCGTAGAATGCCTCTAGATCACCACAGAGATGTGTAGTAGCGCCGCTGTCCAAACACCACATTTGACGTGGCTCGATCACGCTGGCTTGTAGAGCGACGTCTGCACGTAACGACACTTGCTCGGCACTTTTCGCTGACTGGTTTTTATCGCTTTTGGAGACGCAATTTGCAGCCTTGTGCCCTTGTTTATTGCACAGCGAATTTTACTAACGCCTTTGTCGTCCGCTTGTGTGTTGTCCTTGCGTTCATGCGCGGTCGGCTTGATGACGCGTTTTCGGCCCTTAGTTTATTCACGAACATAGCCTTGGCACCAGTATTGTGTGTCTCGCCCTTTCGCGCCTCGTTTTCCTCGACGATCTTAACACGCAGGGTGTCGGGCGCGGGCAATTCATCGCGAGCTTCAATTGCGCATCTGAAATTATCGAAACTCGCCGGCAGACTATATAGAAGCATCGTTGCCAATACATCGGGATGTATTTCGACTTGCATGTCTTGTAATTTATCGACTGCATCGAAAAACTGACTTATATGTTCACGAACGTCGCTTCCTTCCTCCATTCGATGAAGCATTAGTCGCTTTAATAATGTAGCTTTCCTGGCGGGTCCCCGCGATTGGTATGTCCCCTCTAGTTTCAGCCAAATATCACGCACAGTAGCGCAGCCTTTGATCTGCTTCAGCTCGGAACTGCCGATCGCCAGAATGATATCGGATTTCGCCCTAGCATTGCCCCTTTCTCACGCTTTTCGCGCGGCTTCCGACGCGGCGTCGCCGGCCACGACTTCGGGTTTCGCGAGCTCGCCGCTCACGTACGGCCAGGCATCATTCTTGACGAGGAGAGCTTCCATGTGGAGTTTCCACGTGTTGTAGTTGTCCTTTCCGAGACACTCGATTCGCGTCACGCTCGCGGTGTTCATGATTGAACAGGTTAGCTTTTGCCGTAACTGACACTTTTTACTATTTCGACGATCGCGGCGCACCTGGGCCCATAACCTGTTAGAGTTATCGTGGAGGGATAGCCGGGGTCAGTGGAAGAACACGGCAGTTTGCACTAAACACGTTTATTTAATAACAGCGAATACGACAAGCGACGTGTACAGGCAGGAAGAATGCGCAGGCTCGCGGGCGAACACAGAAAGGCGCGAGTATGCAGTCCGAGTTAGTGCTGTTAATAGACACCAGATGTCAGCGCCCCATGTTAACGCAGAGCAATCGTGGATTGTATGAATGATACCGCGCGCTAACACTTTTTATAACTCAAGAACTAATTAACCAAATTTTAAAGAATTATATGTAAAATAGGGGTAGAAAAAACTGAAGAATATAATGGAATTAATAAAAATTGCTAATAATAAAGGGGTTACCGATTTCTATCTAAAAAAATCTACATGATTGCCCTAATTTCCGCAAATTTTGAGATATCGAGCTTAATTTTTTTTTATGGATAGAGTATCATTAAAGGTAGGTTGGTGTTGTTGAATTTGGCAATGATCGGTGAAGGGGTTACCGATTTTTGCCTAAAAAGTGTACAAGTTATACATGTAATCTTATATATAGAACGTATCATTAAAGGAAGGTTGTTTTGAATTTCGCGAAGATTGGTGAAAGGGTTACCGATTTCTGTCTAAAAAATGTATAGGGTAGACCGAGGCGAATCGGATTACTAATTAGCACGATAAAATAGCTCGTTTGAAATAAAACACTAACGAAAACGTTCCCTGTTGGCGGGTGAACAATCCGACGCTTGGCGAATTCTGCTTCGCAATGATAGGAAGAGCCGACATCGAAGGATCAAAAAGCGACGTCGCTATGAACGCTTGGCCGCCACAAGCCAGTTATCCCTGTGGTAACTTTTCTGACACCTCTTGCTGAAAACTCTTCAAGCCAAAAGGATCGATAGGCCGTGCTTTCGCAGTCTCTATGCGTACTGAACATCGAGATCAAGCCAGCTTTTGCCCTTTTGCTCTGCGCGAGGTTTCTGTCCTCGCTGAGCTGGCCTTAGGACACCTGCGTTATTCTTTGACAGATGTACCGCCTTAAAACTTATATTGATCCGATTCACCTCGGTCTACTCTAAGTTATTTGATGGGTAGAGTATCATTAAAGGAGGCGGCAGTGTGGTCTAGTGGTAGAGCGCCAGACTCGTAATCTGAGAAATTAGGTTCGAGTCCACTTGAGCACGTAAACATGGAATTATAAATTTGCACATTGCTTAATCAACATTTTATTTCGCTTATAAAGCTTCCTGTATGAGGAAGCCAAATTAATAAATATCTACTAATAATAATTATGCATAAAAACACGCTTCTTCATAGAGAAAGCTTTATGAGCGAAATAAAATGTTGATTAAGCAATGTGCAAATTTATAATTTGCATACTTAAAAATTGTGAGGAAGTAATGTTCAAATTTATGATTTGCATACTTAAAAATTATGAGGAAGCAATGTGCAGGTTTCTACTTGCACACTTAAAAACTATGAGGAAGCAATGTGCAAGTTTTTTTTATTGTGCGGAGGCCTTAGGGCCATTCTACAATACGTCGCGAACAATGGCAACTGCTAGTTGAAAAGTGTTATTTCCATGTTGCGCTTGTCAATTGCGGTTGTCAAAAGAGAGTTGGCGCACTTTTAACTTTTTTGGCGACAGTAACTGGCAATCGGCAATCAGAAATAACACTTTTCAACTGGCAGTTGCCACCGTTTGCGACGTATTGTAAAACCGGCTTTAATCGTCCGCAATGCGCATGCACAGATATCGATAACCATATAGTAGACGATGCATGGCACATGCGCATTGCGGGCGATTAAGGCCGCACAACGAAAAATATAAGGAACAAGAAACAGATATTAGCGATTAGGACTAAGGCTGTTTCTACAATTAATCGCATGTCGTAGTCGGATGTTGGAACGCAGCCGATGGTCCAATGAGATAATTTCTTTTTCGAAAAAGAATTTTTCTCATTGGATCATCGGTTACGTTCCGACATTCGACTCCGACATACGACTGATTGTAGAACCGGACTAAAGAATCAAGAATAAAATTGCATGCACGATGAAAGATACAGGCAACGGAAACAGGGAATAACACAGACAATAGATTTTTAACCTATCGGAAGCCGTGTATTAATGCTACACCAGCTTTATTCCTGATTTCTTATTTCTAATCGCTAATATCTGTTCCTTATATTTTTCATTGTGCGGGGGCTTTTAGGATCCACTAGAGATTCTTAAGGGTCGACAGGAGTCACGGCCGAACTCAGGTGCACTCAGGTGCACTTTATGCACTAAGTGCACTTTAAACTGCACTTTAACTCCGTATTTTATTTATTATAAATTTTTAAGAGCCGAAATGGAAAATCCGGCTCTGTAGCGGGTTGCGGCTGATCTTACTGATTAAAACGAGCATAAGTTTAATGAGATTCGTTAATTAATTTGGCTAAACTTTGGGAAAAACCATTTGTAGTTCACGGCTACAAATGGTTTTTCCCAAAGTTTATCCAAATTAATTAACGAATCTCATTAAACTTATGCTCGTTTTAATCAGTAAGATCAGCCGCAACCCGCTACAGAGCCGGATTTTCCATTTTGGCTCTTAAAAATTTATAATAAATAAAATACGGACTTGCAGTGAGTTGCAGCTAAGCCAACCCGACAGAGGTCTCCACTCTTACTCCTGTCGACCCTTAACTAGAGATCGGACAATGTGCCGTTGTGGGGTCAAACTGGATATGACGCTTTTGATGGCGGTTTATTTTGACTGTTGAATAAATATTAGAGCTCGGAAAAAGAACCGAATAATAGGGTATCCGGGTACCCGCCTGCTTGCCCGTTACCCGTTGTATATGGATCTGGACCGGTTCCGCGGGTATCCGGATAATTCGGGTACCCGTATCGTACGGGTACTCGCATCGTATGGGTACCTAACCTAACTCGAATTATCTCGGGGTACCCGCGGAACCTGTTCAGATCTGTATACAACGGGTAACGGGCGAGCGGATGGATACCCGGGTATTCCGAGCTCTAGTTTTGACGAACACTTATGACTAGGATTTCTTGGTTAGCTTTATATATCTTTTTCTCTCACATTTCCGGTTTGATCTCAAACGACGGAGCCAATCAGAGATCGTTAACGGCTTGTCTGATCTCTGGTTAAGGATCTCTAGGATCCACTACATTTCTCTCGCACGATGTTGGACACGGCTCGTTCCACGAGAGGTATAGGCAATGACTTTTCCAGTTATATATATTTTAAGGCTTATGCTTGGTCTATGTCTTCCTTAGTCTATGGATGTTTCGCGGCATATACGTGTAAGATCTTTTAATTTATGATAACAAAAGTCTTTTATTTTACAAGTATACATATAGTCCGGAAACATTCCCTCGTTAATTTACCGCAAGGCCTTCGACCGATCTATCTCTCTATATTTCGCACGCACCTATGCTTCTCTCTCTCCAAATTACTTTCTGTACTTCTCGCTCGGCGACTGGACTCTATCTGTCGCCCGTCCGTGCCTTCCTTCAGAACGCGCGAAGGCTTTCCCCTACTTCATCTAACCTTCTGGGCTTCTCGCTTATTTATTTTTGTGTCAACGCGATCCAACCGACTCATGCCTATCTCTATTTGAAAATCGTACACTTATATCTATTCGAAAATCTTACATACGTGTGTAGACACACGCATAGATAATCGTCCGATTTTCGCTAAAGGCTGCGGCCCACTTGACACTACAAATGCTTTGAAGCGTTTTTCTTCTCCTTCTTTCTTTATTGAAAGAAAGAAGAAGAGGAATGTTTCGAAGTATTTGTAGTGTCAAGTGGACCGCAGCCAAAGATGCAAAATCGGAGTGTCCCATATTTTTCCTCTTTCTGCTCGCTCGGCTCCGCGCTTCAAGTCACATGTTGTACGATACGCGTTTCGTGCGTATGCATATGTCGACGTACGTATACCTAGAGTTCCTTTAGTAAGAGTTAGGACACCGTTCGCCATTAAGAGGGAATTATACGAATGATCGAGAGAGACAGTCTCCCCACTCGTACTTTTTATGGGATGTTATTCTTTGTCTCATTCCCACTAACTTCTCCCCTGTTAATGGCGGACCAACCAGGAATCATCACGCGGTGTCCTAACTCTTACTAGAGGAACTCTACGTATATTATACCTAGCGACCGCGGGATACCATTCCTGCCAATGCGTGTGCAACAGTTTTAATATGCATTAGTGCGCACTGAGTGCATCCAATCAATTTCGTTATAAATAATTTTGCCGAAACTTTCCCCTCTCTCTCCATTATTGATGTCAAGATTCGTTAGTGGCTAGTGGTTTGCTCTCATTTTGGTCTATGTCACATTTGTTATTGACAATTTTCTAGAACGTTCCGAATGACGATATGTGATTTAAGATGCCAATTATATTGTATTTTTGTATGTTTATTACAAAAATTTCTTTGAGGATTTACCTAAGAATAATTAATAATAGATTCTCGAATTAGAGACTCAATTTATGATTTGAAGTCATTTTGATGTTCAAAAAGTAGACTTTCTGGATGCCATTAAATATTGTTGATAAATCATTAATTTTTAATTAATTTCTGGAAACTGTAATTATATTTATGCACTACTAACTGCCTGTATTATTGTTAATGTCCAATTATTATTATCGAATAATTAGACATTTAAAAGGATTTTACCATTTTTGAACAATAATCTTTTTCTAACTTTTTTTGCATATAATTACTAAAAGGAAATTTTAATTTGAACTGTGCAGTTTTTAATCAAAACAACAAATTGTTGTAAAATTTATAACTTATTGGTATTAAAAATCAACATGATTACAAATGAGGTGATATGAATGTTATAATACCGGTTTACGAATGAAATAATTAATAATAGCCCAGTCAAATTAAGATTTTTGGATGAAAAAATTGCCGGCAAGCTGGAAATTGGTATACAGGTTCATTTTAGTGTTCTTTTAAACATACTAAAAGTCCCCATACATAGAGCGTGAGCCGGCTGCGCCATCTTGAAAAAAAGAGTACGAAAATGGGTTTTTTGCGAATAACTCGGAAATTATTAGTTTCACGGGAAAGAACATTCAGAGCGAAAATGTAGCTGATAAAATTCCTCGCAATTTGGTTTTTTGTAGAACTTCGTACGACTATTAGTTCCCGAGATAGATTTTTTTGAAGCATCGGGCAAATGAGGAAAGAGCTGTTTCTTCGAGCGTTTTTTCAAAATATCTGTTCTGGCTGTCCGAAAGTAAAAAATGCATACAATGAAAGTGAAAGAGAATTAAATTACCTACAAAATGCATTATTTATGTTGTACCGCGCGACTAATATTTCTGGAAATATTACGGTTTAAATGAAATTTTGACTTTTGGAAATTATGAGAATAAATATTTCCTCGCAATATAAGTTGGAAATGTGGGTAGTCCTACGTAAAAAAATGTTAAAATCAAATAGAAAGGTTATTAAATTTTCATTATTTTGGTTTTTGACCGATTTGCATACACGACTAATAGTATTTTTTATATCCGTAAAAAAAACGGTTTTTAGGTACACTTCTCAAAATGGCGGACTTCCGAGTTATCTTTTTTTTTAAAAATACACATGTTTCTTGAAGTTTATTAAATTATCTTTAAAATGATTTTTTATTTGACCTTCTGTGATGAATACTTCCAGAGATATAGCCTTTTAAATATTTGTTTATGTTAAAAATTTCTTAATAATTTATAGTTTTTTTTACAAAACATGACATAAAAATACTTTAGAAAAAATAATATCGACATTTTTTCAAAAGTTTATATGCATATGTATGTGATCCTGCAGTGGAACCGGTTTTAAAATGAAAGTTTTTAAAGAATTGTCATTTCAATTATGCCTTTCTTAAGAGTTATCGTAAAAAAATGGGGTTTGCCACACTTTTTTGTAATTTTCTCAGTTTCTATGAGAGATACGTGCAAAATGCTTCAGACCAAATTTGAAGCTTATAAAATTTCCTGAAAAACAGTATATTCGGCATTAATATGTGACCAACAATTATACCAACAACGGATGCTAGAATAATGTTGCTCTTTTTTCCTCAGTTTACCGTAATTTTTAATGATTTAAATTATTGTTGAAAAAATTTATTTCGAAATTTTTGCGGTCGGCGTAAGTTTCAAATCTCATTATACATGATGTAAGCTTCCCGTTGGTCTTTGGGTTAAATTTTTAAGACGGGTAGTATTCGAGATATAGGGTGTCGAAAGTGGCCGCAACAAATTTCTGTTTTATATGCAGAGGCGAGCACACAGTGCAAGTAAGGGATGCATATTTATTGTTGATATACTAATAATTAAACCAATAAAAACATAAAAAACTGCGTACATAACCTAAAATAAAATTCATAAAGAAATATTAATGTCAAAACGTAAATATAATAAAATACAATAATAATAATAATAATAATAATAATAATAATAATAATAATAAATAATAATAATCCTAAAAAATAATACAATAACTATTATTACATATTATATAAATATTATGTATGATGTAATATGTGTGCGTGCGGGGGAAGCTTACTTTCATTGTACTACACAAGCGCATACGCATGCCCGCACGCACACATATTACATCATACATAATATTTATATAATATGTAATAATAGTTATTGTATTATTTTTTTAGGATTATTATTATTTATTATTATTATTATTATTGTATTTTATTATATTTACGTTTTGACATTAATATTTCTTTATAAATTTTAATTTAGGTTATGTACGCAGTTTTTTATGTTTTTATTGGTTTAATTATTAGTATATCAACAATAAATATGCATCCCTTACTTGCACTGTGTGCTCGCCTCTGCATATAAAACAGAAATTTGTTGCGGCCACTTTCGACACCCTATATCTCGAATACTACCCGTCTTAAAAATTTAACCCAAAGACCAACAGGAAGCTTACATCATGTATAATGAGATTTGAAACTTACGCCGACCGCAAAAATTTCGAAATAAATTTTTTCAACAATAATTTAAATCATTAAAAATTACGGTAAACTGAGGAAAAAAGAGCAACATTATTCTAGCATCCGTTGTTGGTATAATTGTTGGTCACATATTAATGCCGAATATACTGTTTTTCAGGAAATTTTATAAGCTTCAAATTTGGTCTGAAGCATTTTGCACGTATCTCTCATAGAAACTGAGAAAATTACAAAAAAGTGTGGCAAACCCCATTTTTTTACGATAACTCTTAAGAAAGGCATAATTGAAATGACAATTCTTTAAAAACTTTCATTTTAAAACCGGTTCCACTGCAGGATCACATACATATGCATATAAACTTTTGAAAAAATGTCGATATTATTTTTTTTAAAGTATTTTTATGTCATGTTTTGTAAAAAAAACTATAAATTATTAAGAAATTTTTAACATAAACAAATATTTAAAAGGCTATATCTCTGGAAGTATTCATCACAGAAGGTCAAATAAAAAATCATTTTAAAGATAATTTAATAAACTTCAAGAAACATGTGTATTTTTAAAAAAAAGATAACTCGGAAGTCCGCCATTTTGAGAAGTGTACCTAAAAACCGTTTTTTTTACGGATATAAAAAATACTATTAGTCGTATGCAAATCGGTCAAAAACCAAAATAATGAAAATTTAATAACCTTTCTATTTGATTTTAACAATTTTTTACGTAGGACTACCCACATTTCCAACTTATATTGCGAGGAAATATTTATTCTCATAATTTCCAAAAGTCAAAATTTCATTTAAACCGTAATATTTCCAGAAATATTAGTCGCGCGGTATAACATAAATAATGCATTTTGTAGGTAATTTAATTCTCTTTCACTTTCATTGTATGCATTTTTTACTTTCGGACAGCCAGAACAGATATTTTTAAAAAACGCTCGAAGAAACAGCTCTTTCCTCATTTGCCCGATGCCGCGATGCTTCAAAAAAATCTGTCTCGGGAACTAATAGTCGTACGAAGTTCTACAAAAAACCAAATGGCGAGGAATTTTATCAGCTACATTTTCGCTCTGAATGTTCTTTCCCGTGAAACTAATAATTTCCGAGTTATTCGCAAAAAACCCATTTTCGTACTCTTTTTTTCAAGATGGCGCAGCCGGTTCACGCTCTATGTATGGGGACTTTTAGTATGTTTAAAAGAACACTAAAATGAACCTGTATACCAATTTCCAGCTTGCCGGCAATTTTTTCATTCAAACGCCCAAAAATAATCTAATTTGACTGGGCTATAACAGAAAAAAATAATTTTAAAAAAAATTTTTTTTTACTTTTTAACAAGAGAAAATTTATTTGTTTTAGTTTTTTAAATATTAAATACAATTCAAACATATATTTCTGTAACAATTATGAAAAATTTGAGATAAAAATTCTAAAAGAGCTATTTTAATACCTTATCATAACTATAATTACATTGTGACATTGGAAAAATTTTATATCATTTAAAATTAAATCTATCGTTAAAATTTTCAGTCTCTAACCCTCCATTGTTCTCATATGAGGTAAACGCTCATATCAGAGCAAAGTTCACTAAACTTGAGATTAGTTTTCTTTATTATGATTGATTAAATTTTAATCCAATCTCAATCCCAATCCGTAATGATATGGGCTTAAGACTGTGTTGATCTGAAAAAACAACGCCGCGCTAATACAATGATACATGTACAGATGCGGCGTTCATATGAGAGCACTGTTTGTTTGCTGAACAAGGGCAATGGAGGGTTAAAAGAGAAATTTTTATTGTGGAAATTAAAATTAATACGTTCATTTTTATGTTTGTAAACTGTTGTCTATTTTGTGAAAGAAAATTGTTTTAATAAAGATATTATTTGCACAATTAGTCAGTGATTATTTGGATTCCTATTGTCTTATTTTTGCTGACATTGATAAAATTATTATTTTGTGTCGCAGTCGATAAAATCAAAAAGAGTGAAGAAGATTCCGGTGCATTGACGGATGGGGAAAATGGTGAGTTTTATTCTTTCCTATTTTTTATCCTTCCTGTTTATACTTTTTATTTTTCTAAAAGCAAGTTTGCGAAATTTTAGAAAAAATTAAATAAAGAATATCAAAATTTCTTCATATAATATAGTGTTTTTAACGCAAACAGAATACGATAAATAAATATAAATAAATTGCACAGCCAAAATATCGGATTTTAAGAGTAAAATGCTCATTATTTTTAATAATGCATGTATGTGTAGTGTAATTTATCCAAAATATTTTCAAAAATTTAAATTAATACATTATTCTCAAACGTGCTTGAAAGAACTATACACTTCTTGTTTGTAAAAGTCTTGTGTTTTATTTTCGAAAAACTGGATAATGTTCCTTTAAATAACTTAAAATTTTATCGTTTCTCCGAAATAAAATTTAAACTATTATTGGCTATTATTTGAATTATGCGCTGATTTTAATGCTATTCTTCTTTCTAAACAAGATGCACTTATTTCGCTTGAGCAGCAGAACTACTCAACCTTGAATGTAATATGATTTTTCGAATATCTAGATTTTCAATGTTCCATTCTAAAATACGCTTATTAAGATAGTACGTCCGTAACTCATTTTCTTAGGAATCTTGTAAAATTTGGACAACATATTAATGTAAACATGCTCTACACACATGTGCAATTAGAAAAATATTGACCGAAATTAAAATAATGGAAATCAAAATTAGCACGTTTTACATGTACTAGACATCACAGACGCGCGCTACGTGCGCGCTATTTAGCTTTAATATGTCACTGTTACTATTACACTGTTAACTATACAACTGTCAAAATATGCCATGACAGCCGTTTATGAAGTAAGCGCAACGAGAGAACCAATCGGCATCGCGGAAAAGCGATACCAATACTTCGACATGGCGTCGACATGAGGAAGCCTTACGCGCATGCACCATGCACACATATTGCACACATATGTGCAAAACGTTTCCTTATGCTGGACGCTATATTGGTTTTCTTGGCTTCACTCGGGTCACGTTTTCGTCTATGCTTTCGGATAGGACTGCCTAGATCTGTCTATACGACCGTGATCTGTACATATGAGATCACATACATGCATAATGTGGACAATCCAAATACTATGTATTATTTACTATATATTATTTGTCTCTCATTAACTTTTCGACAGTATTGTCACGGACGAACTATTATTTTATATTTTCACATACAATTTCATACAAACTATATTATACCTTAATCTTCAGAGAGCTACGAACTGTTATAACGTCTCGCAATTAGTTATATTTTACATTCGATTAATGTTAAACATATTTTTTTTCTACGACAAAATTTTAGTGACTTAAGGTAGTTAGTCCGTAAATCGCAATTTATAAGAAAAATTTGAAAATTTTACTATATGTTAATAAATGTGGTATCTACACGTCTGTACAAAGTAAAAATAATTGACTGTCCCGCGAGATAATCGCTATCAAAAATTGCATTTTTTACATGTATTGCATGCACAAAGATTTTAGAAAGATTTAATCTTAATACGAAATTATTATCAATTAATCCAATCCAATAATTCAATGTAATTATTTCGAAGAATATCTCACGCGTGCGAACTTAATTCTGTCCTTGACAGTTAAAAACCACTTCACACAAGCTTTCTCCTTTCTTTAAATTTAATTTTTAATTAATAATAATATTATAATAATGAAGAAGTTAATTTTTTTATCCTATACATATAATAAAATGCAATATTTACTGTTTCCAAATTTTTTCATAAACACTATTAAATTCCATATATTTTTATTGATGTAGATTTAAAATTATCAAAATACTTCATTAAACACGTACCAATATCATTAGCCCTTAGCTGGCACACTGGGCCATTTCAGACCTCACCACTAAAATGCTTGCTACGAGGAAGCTGTTGATTTTTTTCATTTAAAAAAATTCCAAGATAGTCTTCGAATGTTGTTTTAACAGATGTTATAGGTTATTTTGATAAAATGTAATATTATTAATATTAAGTATGAAAAAAATTGGAGAACGTAAAAAAACGAAAAAATGACTATTTTTACTCAAAAATTCATAACTCTTTCATTTTAACTCTTCCATTTTTTAGTACCATTTTCGTACTATAGGGGGGCTTAAATTAGAACTGAACTAGGCTGGGGCGTTTAATACCCCACAGTGCCAGCTAAGGGTTAGTAGATACATATATTGCTCTATATTATTTGTTTGTATCACGACCTCTTTACAATTCTCTACACTTCTAAAGTAATAATAATTAATTAAGTGATAAGTGCAAATATATGATTTACCAAAATTATTCAACAAAATTGTACGAGTAAAAGTTTGCTCGAAGATTGATTTACTTTAGAGCTCATGACTCGCATTTGCAAGAAAACGTATTAATATTGTTGAGGCATAAATAGAATTATAGCATCTAATCAGTTTTGTCATTTAATAAAATTAACGCATATTATTAATTATACTTATTAGTCTTAGGCATTACAAATAATAACAGGCTATCATGTTTATAAAAATATTAAAACTACGCAATATATAAGTACAGTCAAAATGTCGTATTTTATTAATTACGAAAAAAATGGCTCATAAAGTAAATTATAAGTTAGACATGTGTTCCCTTACTTTCTCTAATTAAAAATCGATGTATAAACTAATAATCATTTATTATCTTATTATCCTTTAAAGGAGAATTTTTATCTTAAGGTAGTTAGTCCGTGACAATACAATCCAAAATTTTACCTACTCTAAATCGACGTGAAAACATCCGATTGCTATTTGCGGTTACAGGCTAAAAACTTTTGGATAGTTCTGTCCCTCGCACACAAAACAAAAGACTATTCTTTCATTTTTCTTCTCCGGTCGCTTCTTTACGTCAAATAATCGCGAAAATCGAGGTCTATTTATTATTGTATTTCTAAATCTAAACGGTCAATAATTTCGGTTTTTTTTTACTAGTATTCCTAAAGAGTGTCCTACTATATATCCGTTTTTCATCTTTCTTAAGATTCGTTCTAATTATTAAAATTCAAAATACGAAATTTTCGTATTTTTGTACAGATATAAATCTGAATTATTGTAAATAATTTATATCTAAGTAAGTTTATAACTCCTGAAAAAATTATTAGGTTGGTTGAAAGCATCGCTCTTTACAACGCTGTGAGCGTGAATCGGACGGCAGCCTTATATTAGTATGTAGGTACTTTAAGTTGTAAAGCGAGGTCCACGCTGCCTACCGGCGGAGGTGGGTGCGGGAGGGGGGGCCGAAGGCCTCCCTTGCACCCCGTGCGTGCGTGCGTGCGTGCGTGCGTGCGTGCGTGCGTGCGTGCGTGCGTGCGTGCGTGCGTGCGTGCGTGCGTGCGTGCGTGCGTGCGCGTGCGTGCGTGCGTGCGTGCGTGGTGCGTGCGTGCGTGCGTGCGTGCGTGCGTGCGTGCGTGCGTGCGTGCGTGCGTGCGTGCGTGCGTGCGTGCGTGCGTGCGTGCGTGCGTGCGTGCGTGCGTGCGTGCGTGCGTGCGTGCGTGCGTGCGTGCGTGCGTGCGTGCGTGCGTGCGTGCGTGCGTGCGTGCGTGCGTGCGTGCGTGCGTGCGTGCGTGCGTGCGTGCGTGCGTGCGTGCGTGCGTGCGTGCGCGCGCGCGCGCGTGTGTGTGTGTGTGTGTGTGTGTGTGTGTGTGTGTGTGTGTGTGTGTGTGTGTGTGTGTGTGTGTGTGTGTGTGTGTGCGTGCGTGCGCGTGTGCGTGCGTGTGCGTGCGTGCGCGCGCGCGCGCCCCCCTTTTATGCATAAATACCGTTGTTTGTTATGATTTTGTTTGTCGCGTAGTACATTCCTCGTCTTCCTTTCCTCCCGCTCCTACTCGGCTTCATGTAAACAACAGTACAAGACATTGACTGCTGTATTTGGATAATAGAGAATATACCGACACTTTCTCTCAGTATACGATCCTTTTAAGGGCCACTATATATTTATAACGTCGGAAAATCCGGAAAGCCATGTTGGAAAAAACAGGTAAAAAAATAAGGTAAAAATTAGTAAAAAAAATAGGTAGGGTACATATTTTTCGGGCTCCCCCGATTGATTATCACTGTCGGAGTCACAACAAAGGTTTTTACCAAGAGAGCCGCAAGAAAATATCAAAATTCGAAAAAGGCTCTATTGTAAAGAATTACCATTATCATAATTAACAGATATATTAATTTAGTTAAAATTAAATTTGTAAATTAAGTAATATGATTATTAAATAATCATATGAATACAAGAAAATGTTGATTTTAACTATGTTAATACTCGTGTTTTTAGGTGAACATCGCGCGGGTAGCTTGGCCGGAAACGCTCGCAACAGTTGCGAGAGAATGCGTATTTCCAGTTTAGGAGGAATCAACGATCATACCGACAACATGGACAATCCTTCGGCACGAGAAGATATTTCTGAAATGTACGTATCTAGGTAACGGTACATTTATTTAATATTTTTCGTGAAAATTATAATAACACATTTGTTTATATTTTTGTTTATTAAACGAAGTGTATTTATTATATTGTGTTTTTAAAATTTTAGAAGTTATTAATTCTATTCATATTTTATTATTTTATTTTTTGTTTTAACTTTACAAACTATAATTTGTATAGATTTGTTAAATTTAAACATTTTAGTTAAATGTGTATATATACTTTAATTTAAGTTGTGAGCATACCCAGAAAGTAATGCAAAGAATTTTTTTTCTTATGAAAAGTATATTACATCTTTTATATTACATTGCAATCTTTGTGATTTTTTATATTATTTAAACTTTATCATATTATTTTTAACATGTTTATTTCTAATGCTATAATCTTATTCAAATTAATTGTGATTTGCGGAATTTTAATTAATTTAGTCTGTTACAGTTAATAATTTATTTTCTAAAAAGTCAGGCATTAATACTAATCAAATTAATTATTAAGTAGTTTATTTTAAAAATCTTACAATTGAAAATTAGATACTGAATAGAGTGATTCGTGTTATTGATTTATAATAAAATTTTTGTTTTCGAAAAATAAAAGACATTAATCATTAAGTATAATTAATGCATTTATATTTAATAATTAAATATAATTAATGCATTTAATGATTAATGTCCTATTTTTTTCAAAACAAAAATCTTGTTATAAATAATAATTTTAAACAATTATATTTTTTTTAACTTTTTATATAACTATAACATGTCATGAAATACGTAAATTTATATGTCTTTATGATATTATTTTGCAACCTGATTGCAAGAGGGACAAATTGTTTTTTTTTTACGATGACAATTATTCTGCTCGAGGTAATGTACACTCGCAGTCAATAATGCCTTTCACCTGAAGTTAGCTGCGTTCTATAGTACATGTAACATGCACTATAGAAATCCCCAGAACACAGCTAACTTCAGGTGGAAGATATTATTGACCGCGAGTGTACCAATATAGTCGAATCTTCTTGTTTTTTTATCTTAAAACAACCTAGCTTCCAAAGCGCGGATCTAGCTCGCGACAGGTCAGAGTTCGGAATAGGTGTAAAGGAAGACACAAGACTCGGTTTTCTGGTGTGTGTGAAGCTAGCGTCTCATTTTGCGGAAACTCACAAACTATTGAGAGTTCTGACTCCCTTTTCAATAGTTCTAGGGGGGTTTTGAAAGTTCCCTCGAGTGAGGGAAATTACGGTGCCTTATACCCGATTGGGTAAACCGACACAAACAGAATTAAGCCCAAATAAACAACTTAAAACTTAATACACACAACACACTAGCGTCAATCATTATATAACTTTGCCGATCTTTTTTAAAAATTTAAAAACTATATATATATATATATATATATATATATATATATATATATATATATGGGGCATTCCATGCCAAATCAACCAATGATTGACCCCGACCATTTTTGATTTGGCTGATAATTTTTTGTGTTTTTGCATTAAATGAAAGTAGCTTCCATGATTTTTTGTAGATTTTTATCTCTACTTATACTTAAGTTATGGATTTTTGAAAAAAAATGCAGTTTAAAATTTGGCAAATTTCAAATGCTTGTAACTTTAAGAAGAAAAAAGATATTGTAAAAAACAAGGTGGGCTTTCTTTTCGTTTTTCTCTGTACTTTTCGAAGAAAATATCGAAAAAATGTTTAATGGGCAATATAACTGTTTTTTTTAAGGATTTAAGTAAAAAATGTTTGTTTTTCTCTGTGCGACCGTTTTGATTTTTTTCAAAAAAATCTCACAAATTCTAGACTTAATTTCGAAATTTTCAAGACCTAGAAGAAAATGGGATTCCAATAACTTCGATTTTTTAAGGGACTTTTTCTTCATTTTTTTTCGAAAATATTTTTTTAAAAATAAGATAGACTCTACCGATAGCTATAAAAAAATTTGATAAATTTATAGACAGCAATCCTGAAATTTCTATCTATGGGTAAAGAGGAAATTCGAATATTTTCTATTTTTTAATTGCATTTTTACTTATTTTTATTATTAAATTACTTTTTTTTAATAGAATATTATAAATTGGGGAACTTTAACGGTTAGCATGTAACAATTAAATCATATAGTTAATGAAAAAAACACATATATTATCTGTAAAATTAGCAATCAGATTTATTTGAAAATAAAATAAATAAATCAAAATCAAAATTAAAGATAAACATAAAATAAATGATAAATATATCAAAAAATTATGCCATATAACTATTTATTTATTTTTTTTTTTAATTATCTTATGTAATTTTACATCATTACATCGAGAGAATATTTTCACATTTACATTTCCATTCTTATCAGGTATAACGCAATGAATTTTGTGTTTCCGGTATACGTTTAGCACTTGACTTGAAAAATGAAGAATTACTGAAGCACTGAAAACTTTATTTTTCAAATTTTTAGCCTGGAAACCTCTATTTGAATTTTGAAAAATGTTTTATGAGTAGAATGTATTACTTTTTTAATACCAGCACAGGGATTCTCTAACTCCTTAACGACAGTTTCGGTATTGTTGCGTAAGTATTATATATGGTAAAAAAGCTGTGAAACGATACCGAAGCTGTCGTTAAGGAGTTAGAGAATCCCTGTGCTGGTATTAAAAAAGTAATACATTCTACTCATAAAACATTTTTCAAAATTCAAATAGAGGTTTCCAGGCTAAAAATTTGAAAAATAAAGTTTTCAGTGTTTCAGTAATTCTTCATTTTTCAAGTCAAGTGCTAAACGTATACCGGAAACACAAAATTCATTGCGTTATACCTGATAAGAATGGAAATGTAAATGTGAAAATATTCTCTCGATGTAATGATGTAAAATTACATAAGATAATTAAAAAAAAAAAAAAATAAATAAATAGTTATATGGCATAATTTTTTGATATATTTATCATTTATTTTATGTATATCTTTAATTTTGATTTTGATTTATTTATTTTATTTTCAAATAAATCTGATTGCTAATTTTACAGATAATATATGTGTTTTTTTCATTAACTATATGATTTAATTGTTACATGCTAACCGTTAAAGTTCCCCAATTTATAATATTCTATTAAAAAAAAGTAATTTAATAATAAAAATAAGTAAAAATGCAATTAAAAAATAGAAAATATTCGAATTTCCTCTTTACCCATAGATAGAAATTTCAGGATTGCTGTCTATAAATTTATCAAATTTTTTATAGCTATCGGTAAAGTCTATCTTATTTTTAAAAAAATATTTTCGAAAAAAAATAAAGAAAAAGTCCCTTAAAAAATCGAAGTTATTGGAATCCCATTTTCTCCTAGGTCTTGAAAATTTCGAAATTAAGTCTAGAATTTGTGAGATTTTTTTGAAAAAAATCAAAACGGTCGCACTGAGAAAAACAAACATTTTTTACTTAAATCCTTAAAAAAAACAGTCATATTGCCCATTAAACATTTTTTCGATATTTTCTTCGAAAAGTACAGAGAAAAACGAAAAGAAAGCCCACCTTGTTTTTTACAATATCTTTTTTCTTCTTAAAGTTACAAGCATTTGAAATTTGCCAAATTTTAAACTGCATTTTTTTTCAAAAATCCATAACTTAAGTATGAGTAGAGATAAAAATCTACAAAAAATCATGGAAGCTACTTTCATTTAGTGCAAAAACACAAAAAATTATCAGCTAAATCAAAAATGGTCGGGGTCAATCATTGGTTGATTTGGCATGGAATGCCCCATATATATATATATATATATATATATATGGGGCATTCTTTCTCAACGAGAGACCCCCCGCCCCCAAAGTTGGTTTTGACGTAGAGTTCTAATATAGCTTAAAATTTAGGTAATTATATCTACTTTTAAATGCAAAAATACAAAAGTGGCAAAATAAAAAATTCAAGATGGCCGATCCAATATGGCGGACAATGTACATAAAATTGCTTAAATTCGCTTGAAACTCGTTACTCGGGGGTTTTTAGTGTCGCTGAACACGAATCTGACATTAGATTTTCAAAATTCAAAATGGCGGATCCAATATGGTGGACGATTTTTTAAAATTATATCGAATTCACATGAAAATTTTTACACGGGGGTTGTTGCGAATCGAATAAAGGAATATTCGCGAAGTGAATATTCCTGAGTGCGAACATTCTTCGAGATCGCTCGAATGGCTCCAAACCGCGACGGTTTACTTCCCCCCTTTTTTTTGTTGTTTTCGAGCCAACGGCCAGGTGTTTCTCGCGTGATCGCAAGCACCGCGACCAATAGACGATTTGGAGCCAATCAGCGTTTCTCACGTCGCCGAATTCCTCGCGGCCTAACGCGAAGCTCCGGCCGCGATCCCTTGCCTGCTCCGGCCGGGACGGGCAGTGAGCCATCATAACTCGTACGCGATACATTTATCGACGTCGAGAACACGGAGTAACATAGCGAGTGCGAAATAGCGAGTGCGAAATAGCGAGTGCGAAATAGCGAGTGCGAAATAGAAACGCGCATACAGTGTAACCCGCTTTTAATAAAGGGACTGACCTTTTTCTTGTACTTATTTTCTTGTACTTTCCACGGCGCGCAGCGCGAAAACGTCGAGCGGTCCACTAACAGGGGTTTTAAGGTGATTGAATAGAAATGTGACATAAGATATTCAAAATTGAAACAAAGGCGGATCCAACACAATGTTCCCAAAGCATAATAAATAGCAAGACAAGTTTTCAGTCCAATAAGCAAAGGCAAAGCAATATGAAAGTTCAGCCAGTGAAGGCAAGACTAGTTAAGGTTCCAACTAGTAAAAGTAAGACACGTTGCTGGTCCAACCAGCAAAGTAATGACTAGTTGAGGGCTCAATCAGTAAAGGCAAGACAATACCATAATCCAACCAGTAAAGGTAAGACTACTGAAGTTCAATCCTGTAAAAGTAAGAGTAGTCGGTTGTCCAACCAGAGAAGGCAAGATGATGATTAACTCTAAAGCACAAGTCAAAATGACAATAACTATTTTAATATCAAAGTTAATAGGTCAAAACATTAAAAAAAAAATTATTAAAAATAATTATTATAAAAAAAATTATTATAAAAATAATGCGTAAAATAAATATGCTAAACTATGTTATTGTCTTGCCTTTGCTGGTTGGACCAGCAACGTGTCTTACTTTTACTAGTTGAAACCTTAACTAGTTTTGCCTTCACTGCCTGAACTTTCATATTGCTTTGCCTTTGCTTATTGGACTGAAAACTTGTCTTGCTATTTATTATGCTTTGGGAACATTGTGTTGGATCCGCCTTTGTTTCAATTTTGAATAGCTTATGTCACATTTCTATTCAATCACCTTAAAACCCCCGTGTAACAATTTTCATGTGAATTCGATATAATTTTAAAAAATCGTCCACCATATTGGATCCGCCATTTTGAATTTTGAAAATCTTATGTCAGATTCGTGTTCAGCGACACCAAAAACCCCCGAGTAACGAGTTTCAAGCGAATTTAAGCAATTTTATGTACATTGTCCGCCATATTGAATCGGCCATCTTGAATTTTTTATTTTGCCACTTTGCATTTAAAAGTAGATATAATTACCTAAATTTTAAGCCATAACAGAACTCTTTACGTCAAAACCAACTTTGGGGGCGGGGGGTCTCTCGTTGAGAAAGAATGCCCCATATATATATATATATATATATATATATATATATATATATATGTATATATTGTATATATATATTATTCCATTCTCTTCGCTTAATAAGGCTATATATATCTATCTCCGCGAAGTACCCCTCAACTCTGAGCTCCTCATCCATATTCACTCTCAAATCATCATATCTACTACATCGTTGTAAAATGTGATCCAAATCGTCACGCTCGTAGCCACATTCGCACCTTTCTTCATCCACATAGCCCTTTCTCTTTAAAGAGACACCAAGATAATGATTGGCTTTTAATCTATTGATGAGTGTCACAAAGTATCTCTCAGCGTTTATTTTACAGAACCAAGGCCTCAGAGCCTGCCTATCGTAGAAATTCTCAAAGTAGAAGATACCCTTATATTCGGAGTCTCTTATTAGTGATTCCTGAGTGGAGTCCCACGTTTCCTTCCTGGCGCGTGTCATCAAATCCCCGATTGGCACCTCGATTCCAGGGTCAGCTTCCTCACGCGCAGCCTCCTTGGCAAGACTATCAGCCATTTCATTCCCAGCGATACCAACGTGAGCCGGGATCCAAACGAGTACGACTCTTCTATCGTAGTTCTTCTCCAAACTATACAGATGAAGTCTAATCTCCGTAATGTAGCGGTTCTTATGTACATTCAAATGATTGTTGCGCACAGCCTCAAGAGCCGACTTACAATCTGACAAGATCACAATATGTCTGTCTCTGGTCCCTCTGAAGGACCATCAATTCTAAAGAGGACTTAACCCCTTCGTTGGCATTGACGCAATAGTGCGTCAAATTAATCGGTGCCCTGTGTGGCATTGACGCAATAGTGCGTCAATCTTTTTTTTCCTATTTAACTTGCTCAGATTTGGCATTCAAGTCTTACACGGGGATTTTTGGGGTCGCTGATTACGAATCTGAATTCAAAATGGCGGATCCAAAATGGCGGATAAAAATGCAAAAAATTACTTGATTGGGATGAAATTTGCCACTCGGGGGTTTTTGGGGTTGCTGAGTGCGAAGCTGAACTTGAAATGAAGGAATTCAAAATGGCGAATCCAATAACATGGAGCGAAATACAAACTCAAATCAAGCCGTTTTTTGTATTTTTGTCCGCCATATTGGATCCGCCATTTTGATTTTTCGAATTTTAAGTTCAGATTCGTAATCAGCGCCCTCAAAAACCCCAGGGTACAAATTTTCAGGATAAAAAAATTTTCCTGCCATTTTGGGCACTTTTTGTCGAATTCTCTCTGCCAACGAAGGGGTTAATAGCAAACACCCCAGCGGTGAAGGATGAGCATACTTTCGGAAGACTCATCTTATATGCAATTTCTTGATTATTAATAACAATACTGGCGCCAGTAGCGCAATTCGTCTCATCATGTGAACCGTCTGTAAAAATAATCTCCGAAGAAGGTCTTAATTCATATTTGAAAATTACATTACGGACGAGTGCCTCGTCAGAATACTTGTCATTAGCCTTTCTAAGTTCTCCAATTGAGGTGTCAACCACAGCCTTGTATGTGTGTGCACCGAAAGACCCTTGAAAAATCTCGAATTTTCTAGGTTGACCTATTCCTACCCTGAATGGGATGTATTTCTTCCAAACAAGAGACATTAGGGACAATTTGTACATTGGTTGGCAATAACGGGCGAAGTTTTCCCGTTCGTAAAGTCGTTGCAGCTTGTAGCACAAGCCGTTGTCGTTGTACGCAATAGTCTTGCCAACGAAATTCCTAGCAAGCATCTCGGCCCGATCTCTAATCAATCTCACCTTGGCCTCAGCAACAATAACATTATTGGGAGTACTGTTTCTGTACCCCAAAGCCGTGCGAATACCCATGTATTGAGTTCTTTCCAGCTTAAGCTGATAAGCACTTTCCCTGGGATAATACACAAAGTTACCGTAATCAGTTATAGATCTCACCAAACTCTTGTACAACATAAGAGCCGTGTTAACCTCCATGCCCTTCGAAACCTTACATAAATATTTCAAAATGGAATTCGCTCTATTAACCTTTCCTCTCACTTCTTGAATCTGACGATAAAACTTGAGGCCGTTGTCCAGCCAGATTCCAAGGAATTTGGCCTCCCTGCTGTTAAATACCACACAATTCTGGACCTGATTACTCAGAGTTCTGTCCCAGCCGTCGCATTTTGAAAATTTCACAAGAACAGTCTTCTTTGGTTCAATATCCAGACTAATCTTACTCAGTTTTTCGGTGATCGGATTAACCGCACGTTGAAGTAAGAGCCGATTACGCTGTCGATTAGGGCCAGATACATATAAACCAATGTCATCAGCGAATTCCATGACCTCTGGTAGATCAGAACACAGACCTTCAGTGAATAGAGAATACAATGCTGAACTCAGAACGGCACCCTGCGGGAGCTCCTTGAAGACAAGACGATCAACAAATTCTTGTGAATTGATGATGAATCGTACCGTTCTCAGGTAAAGCCATTTACTGATAAATTTAATTATACCTGCAGGGCATTTGAGTGCCTTCAATTTGTCCACCATAATGCGGTAATCCACGTTGTCGTACGCTGACGAAACGTCCAAGAAAGCCGTCAAAGTATATTTCTACGCACATAGATGATCGAATGTCCGAAGTAATTTTGGCTAAGTTGTCGACGCATGATCTACCTCTCCTGAAACCATTTTGAGTCTTGCTGAATTTATTCTCTTTTTCCGCCCACCAGATCAGTCTCTCGTTAATCATACGTTCCATTAATTTGCCCATGCATGACGACAGAGAGATTGATCGAACCTTCTCTCGACCGACCTTGTCAATGAACACAACCTGGTACTGCAACCAATCAGCCCGCAAAGTACCTGTAGACCAAACAATGTTAAACAGCTTAAGTAAGCATATGCGACCAACCTCCGGAAGTTCTCTAATCATTCTGTACTCCATACCGTCCATCCCAGGGGCAGAATTCCTTCTTACCATGTCGATGGCCCTATCCAGCTCAGATCGCTGAAACGAAGACTCGAGAGCGGCATCCTCATATAGCTCACCAAAGTCACATACTGGCTCCGTACCCACGCATGGAGGAGCAAGCTTGTCGATTTCCCTTTTAATTTCCTCCTCTCTATTATTTGTTTGACATTTATTCCACTTTACATTTTTTCTGGCATTTTTCAGAATTCTCATGGTATTCCACACGTAACTCAAACTTGTAAACCTGTTAATTTCCTTGCAGAAATTTTCAAAATTTTCCTTTTTACGTCTTTCTGGCCAGAGCGCACAATCTTCTGTATTCCACCCATGAGTGTAAGATACGCTGAGTGTAAGAGATACGCTTTTACTTCTCTTAAATGCCGTGAAAGCAAGTTTTCTATTTTGGTTGGCACGGTCGCATTCCTCATCCCACCATCTGTGGGGTCTTTTTCGCTTGTTGGGGTCAACAGGGCAACCGCCTTTGTTCCCGTCGCGTCGTCTACCAGAGGCACGGTCTACCGCGCCTCTCAAAATACCAATAAAACGATTATAATATTTATTTAGGTCTTCCTTGAACAAATCAATATGCGGGAGCAAATTGGCTCTAATATCTCCATCCACCAAGACGCAAAACTGTGTGAGGGGAAGGGAGGGGGAGGAGGGGGAGGGAAAAAGGGCTTTCCACTACGCATTATCGTCTCGACACTTGGTAGTCTTTTATATAATATAGCATCCTTTCTTCATGAGATTTAGTTTCAAGTTTAACGGACAGATTTACGAACAGATCTTCGGTAGTCCTATGGGTTCTCCACTTTCTCCTATACTTACAGATATAGTTATGGATGACTTAGAGACTTCTTGCCTTAGTACCTTATTTAAGATCTCTACATTTCTTTGATACGTAGATGATGTATTCGCGATAATCCCAAGAATAAATATTGATGAGGTACTTAATGCGTTCAATAGCTATCATCCACGGTTGAAATTCACGTGCGAAATCGAGAACAATAAAGAGATAAATTTTTTAGACAACGGTCATCAGAAACGGTAACACACTAATTACAAATTGGTATCGAAAACCAACTTTTTCTGGCCGTTACATCAATTACTTTTTGAACCACCATGAAAACTACAAAAAGAATGTAATTACGGACCTCGTCGACCGTACGGTCTTACTTTCTGACAAACGGTTTAACATGACAAATATCGAAATTGTGAAAGAAATTCTCAGGAACAACTCTTACCCTGTGCACGTTATTAACAAATGCATTAACCAACGACTGAAAGATATTAAATACCGGGAGGCTATACATGATATGCATGATACGACTGAAATTGATAATGACAAGATAGCAAATTTTATAACCATCCCTTACATAAAAGATTATAGTGAAAGTATCCGCAGTATTTTAAACAATCGCGGCTTTGATGTTGTATATACGGTTCCTAAAAAACTTAATAATGTTATTAGAAAGGGAAAGGACAGATTGTATTGCATGAAACAAATTGAATTAGTGTATAAGATTGTCTGCTCAGATTGTAGTGCGACATATATGGGACAAACGAAAAGACATCTCGAAACTCGAATTAAAGAACATTGTTTAATATAAAAGAATATAGTTGCCGGATTTAAGGGGGTAGCCTACTCAGAAAAGTGATTTTTTTTGTTTAAAATACTCCCTAACATCTGTAGAATACGGGGCTATGGGCCGATATCACAGTCTCCGATTAACGTGATTCTTCGATTAAACTCACTCTGCATCTCTTTCTAACTGTCCCCCTAGAAAGAGACGAAGAGTGAGTTTAATCGGAGGATCACGTTAATCGGAGACTGTGATATCGGCTCTATATTTGGTTTTTCGAAATTCGGTAAGTCTACCGACCGAGCCTTTTTCCGAGCAGGTATGTGAGCACGCAGTTGCCGCTCAGGTACGCTTTGGCGCGCAGTAAGCCGTAACGGTTTTATGGGTTTTTTGGGTTTATTGTTTGAGGAAGCTGAGGGCGTACTATATGGTCCAGGAATTGCCGATTGACTGACCTAAAGCCGTGAGTTCCCAAAAAAATTCTTTATTCAACTTTTTTTCTTATATTTTTGTACCGAAAACTTTAAACGCGTTTTTGTCGATAACATGTTTTTGAAATTGGTGTGCACGATTACTCAAAAACTAATAAACGGATTGACTTGAAATTTAACATACTTTGAAAATACATAATTATCTTCTATATGAATAGAAAATTATTTTTAAAAAACGAATAGGATCATTTATTGCTCGACTACCTGGCTACAAATATAATTCGGTGCACAACGTTTCGGCTCACGGTTAGAGCCCTTATCAAGTGCCGTCTGAAATGCATGAAACGTCACGATGTATCAACTTAATAAATTAAAAATTAGTCATTAAATAAAGAGCATTACCTAATCGTCAAGATGACTCGTCATAATCAATATAAGACCTCCTTGCATTCATGGGAATGTCCCCGCATTATCACGAAACACAACTGTGAGAGAACACTCATATAAAACCAATACCACTGAGAGAGAAATGCGAACAAAAGATTCTTACATGTCTTGAACATTGAGATTCCACAATTAAGCATCTCCGGTTAAACTCCCCAGTGCGTGATGTTACATGAGTGGAAGCACTCAGGAGACTGAACGTTAACAAAGAAAAAGAATCAAGGAGTCAAAGGTTGACACAAGAACCAATAATATAAACATTAAACCGACGAAATGATGCCATCGTATACAGAGTTTAAATTCTCTGTGTCTCTCTGAAGATTAATAACGTTATTATGCCTCTTTATAAAAAACATTTCAGCAATCTCTCTTTTTCTCGTGATACACTCCTTGTGTAAAATTTTAGGCTCTGACCACTTAAAGTCATGGTTGTTTTGTAGCCTATGTTTGCTTACAACAGAGTGATTGCTGCAATGCCTCTTAATATCATTAAAATGCTCCTTGATTCGAGTCTCAAGATGCCTCTTGGTTTGCCCTATATACGAAGCCTCACAATTTTTACAATCAATTTGATAAACAATGTTAGTTTCTTTGCTCGTTGTCAATCTATCCTTGCCTCTTTTGATAACCGAGTTAAGTTTCTTCGGTATCGTATATAATGCTTTCAATCCGACATTTTTTAAGGCACGACATAAACCCTCGCTTAAGTCCTTGATATACGGAATAACTATATGCTTACGCGTGTCAAAGGAAACATCCAGACTACCATCTCCACTATCTTTTCTATTTTTCAGTTGCAATAATCTATTGTATATAAATTTGTTCATTAACTTAGTCGGGAAGCAATTATTTGTAAGATATTTGTAGCCAGGTAGTCGAGCAATAAATGATCCTATTCGTTTTTTAATCGCTGGCGGATAAAGGTTTTTTCTATTATTTTTAAAAAATTGTTAAAAAAAATTTTATTGGCCATTTTTACCGATTTTTTAATGCGAAAAATCGGTTCTTTTTTAAATTGCTTTAAAAATTGAAATTTTTAATTTTTTAAATTTTGCGCTTATTCATATAGAAAATGTGGGTATATAGATTACAAAATCATTTGAAATTTTCAGATTGGATCATTTTTGCGATCGAGAGATTGCACACCGATTTGGTGCTTCGAATTAAGGCGCTCAACAAGATCTGCTATATCTTTTGTTTAAATAATTTTTCATGAATAAAATTTTTCTGTATTGTCTAAGAGTTATACCAGTGTGCAAAAAAAGTTTTAAATTGATTGCAATTGTAGATTCTGAATACAACAGTTTTAAAAAATCACTTTTTTTTCGGGCGCTTGAGTATGCTACCCCCTTAAGGTGATGCTGGAGCCGTCTGTTTTACCGGCATTTTTTTGTCGAAACGTAGCGTTGTTAATATTTGACAGAATTAAAAATCTTTCTCCAGAATTGCAGTACATACATTAATGATTCAGGGGAACTCCGATTTTATATAGAAAACGAGAAAAAATTACGGAAGTACAGATTTCCTTATCTACTTTTATCCCAATATGGCGTCTCGAGTTGCGGCGAGCTGTCAGCTCGTCACAAGATGTATTTCATATAAGAGATATACCATTGGTACGAACACGAAAACAAGTTCCCCTGAATTGTACAACAATAAAAACATCGATAAACCCCCCAAATCAAGATTTGGAAGCGTAATATAAAAGTATAATTTCGATGTGTATCGTGCGTATGTGTGCGTGCAATGTAGCGTGCTATCCTTGTCTATATCTTTGTCTATACAAGGACAGATATAGTCGGTGAGCACTTCTTTATCGACGCTGATCGAGTTCGCCTGCGGCTCCAGCATCCCCTTAAATGTGTATGAACGACCAGAAAAGGGAAATAGAGAACTAATAAATATATTAGAAGTTTATTACGTGCTTTTAAAGAAACAGAACTTAAATTAATAAACGAATATATCGGTAGTTAGTATAACTAAGCGAAAGAGAATTAATCTTTATAGACTTGTCTTGTACATATGGTGCTAGTGAGTATAACTGAGCGAAAGAGATTTAGTCTTTACAATAGTGCTAGTTAGTATAACTGAACGAAAGAGATTTGAACATTACAGACCTGTCTTGCAGACTAGAATACAAGAATTTCAGAATTTGAATAAGGAACGCTTTGATATTTGAGTTCTGCAAGACGAAAAGAAACCCTGGTCTGTAAACTGTCTTATAGAGAAATTGAACACAAGAACTTCAAAGACGTGTACAGGGAGGCTTCTGTAATGTTCGTGAGATCGATCCTTCGGCTAGAAAGAGTTACCAGAGCCGAAGGACGAAAACAATATCCCTGATCTCAGGACGACAACTTTCCTTTACAGAAGCCGTGCCCTGATCTGTTACGAGGGTTAACACTTATTTGAAAGTAGCTCGGCGAGTCGATCTTGGCTTCCGCTAATGAATTTCCGGTCCACTCCGTTTGTTATTCGTCTGCCTCTTAAGCCGTGATCAGACTACGGATTGGGATTGAAACCTCCGCTGGGCAATCTTTATAGAATTAAACTGCCGGGCAATTCTTTGGGGGGTAAACCGCCGGGTAATCCGGGGTCGTATAGTCTCCCTCGTGCTGGTTCGCGGTTATAAATCTTGCCACTAAACTTAAAAAGAAAAAAGAAAAAAAAACTTTTCTTTTCGTAACGAGACGTCTCACGAACAGGAATGAACGTTTCGAGAACGTAAGAGAAACTCTTTTTTTGTTTTAAAAACGCCGCCGCTGATCGATACGCAAAGAAGAATGAGGCTAGCGTTCCATGGAGCGGATTACGCGGAACGGAACGAGCGTATCACCAATCACCGGATCGTTCTGATAGAACCCTGTCAAAGATTCCGTCGAAACGGTCCTGTGATTGGTAATACGCTCGTTCCGTTTCCGCGTTATCCGCTTCATGGGACGCCAGCCTGACACTCGCTCACTCGCTTCGTGTCTTAGAAACGATCGTAAATAGTGAATATCGTGAATATCGCTTTTATTAAGCGCCAATTTTGAACAAACATAAAAATGACATAAGAAAGCAAGCTGCAAATCAATAACCACTCGGTAATAAGTAAGCATCGGCTTGAGTTCAATCACGATTTTAATTGGTCTGCAACAAAAATCTTATAAAGAAAAACATGGTAAAAAGAGAGAAATCGCAGATTTTTTTTTCTTTATAGAAAGAAGACAAGTGATTAATCTTCAAAAGGACACCGAGAATTTAACAACAATATATGACAAAATAATAAGGGCTATTATAAAGGTAGCTAACCTTCATTTGTCATAAATTGTTTATTGCTTAGTCAGTAACTGAGGTGTGCAGACGTGCTTTCTAACACGCTTCCTATACATCTATTTTATAATTTTACCATGTTATTTTACCATATAACGCACAAAGCATGTAAGTTTTTTGACACTTCTTTTTTAAGTCACTATCGTTATAAAAAAAATACTCTTTTTCTCTAGTCTTTAGATCTGACTTGCGGGTACATTGTCATGACCAATGAATGTCGTTGTAAGAACAATTCTTTTATACACTTAAGAAGGATCCGAATTTTGATTGAAACGTCGTATTAACACATTAATTACCAGATATAATCAAGAAAGACTATTTATTCATTATTGTAGTCTAAATATCGGAGTTCTAACTTTTCTAGTTTTCTAAAACAGTTCTCGCATAATTCTCAACATATTTATGCATTTTCTAAAGAGTCCAAGCATTAGCACCATTGTATAATTTACTAAAAAATTATACAACATTGCTAGTACCGGGAACTCTTCAGAAAATGCATAAATATGTTAAAAACTAGGAGAAACCGGGGCGGAGTCGTCACTACAATTATCTCGAAATCTGTATGTTGTGTGAACTCGCCATTAATATTGTAAACACTACTTATGGTGCCCATGTGATCAACGGTGTTTAGTAAGATTATATGCCATGTTGTGATTTTCATTAAGGCAAACGTGTTTTCGGAGGTAAAAATAAAATTTTTTGCGCGTCGAAAATTTTAAATATTTTAAATATTATTTTCTCTCCGAATCTCGAGATAAGTGATTCTGAAGAGTAATGCATGCTGAATACGAATCCAGTAAAAATTTTTTATTTTCGTTGATTTCTAATATTTCATGAGCGATCAAACTTAAAATCTGTGTCCGGGGCGAAGTCGTCACCAAGCCATATCATGGAGGCTTCGGGCGAAAATCAAAGTCAAAGAAGCAGAAGTGGTCGGATTCTGGCGAGGACTTGGATAATATGTGCTGCGTGTGCTCAGAGATGACAGAATAGAGCTGACGAGAAACAGTGCATTTCGTGCGAGCGTAGGGCACATAAGTGCGCGCTTTTCTTGTAATTATTTTCCGCCATCGTGTTTTTAATTAATGTTTCCATTTTTCTATTAAAAAATAATTAATAAAATGTATTCTATCATTTTTTATGATCGGAATTATGAATTTTCATTTAAAATTCAGTCCGAGAATGGAGTGACGACTCCGCCCCGGCAATTTTGACATTTCAATTTTTGCACCTTTGTCGTTTTTATTCTATACCAGTTGAACAAAGCGACGTAGACCAAAAATGTCCTTATAAATTTTGTAACCAAGGGTTCACTCTTTACAACGGTATACCACATTTTACTAAAATTATTTGTTTTGTTGTTAAAAATCGGTACCAAAAAAATAGTGACGACTTCGCTCCGGTCTCCCCTACGGTTCTTTTTTGCATCGATAGATGGCGTTTGAGACTATTGAAAAGAGACAGAATATATGTACGTGTGCGTCGTGTGCGTGTGCGCTTAGTGCAGACAGAGCGTTCAGCGCGCTGGGGATTCGCGCTCGAACCACGGTGGCGTGCGGACGTTTGGTCGTTCCTTCTCTTCCGTGATCTTGTGCCATATCGAGTTTTTCTGTGTTGATCGGTTCTCGTGTCGTGCGGGTGTTAAAGTAGACGCGTTATACGCGCCTTTGCGTTCTATTACCGGAATAACCGGAATTTTAAGTTTATTAGAGCTGATTTTGCGAGTTTCTTCGTTTGATACGCAGCCCAGCAAGGAAATGCAGGGGGCTTCGGCCACTCTCATTCCCGATCCCAGCGAAGACAACCACACGCAACGAAGAATTTCCGCACCGTTGAGCAGGTTTGATGAATTCGCTAAAAGTAATTGCAATAATAACGCGGTCAGCTTGCCCGCGAGCCTCGTCGATTCTCATATCATACACTTTCGCTCTCCGTCGAGAGAACGCGATTCTTCTTCGGATTTTGATAACGATTCGGTGAACTTATTCGTAGATTCGGTCGCTATAATAGGAGGGAAGAAAACTAAGAATAAGCCTAGCAAGCAGCATAATTCCAAAGATCCTCGCGATAAAAACGATACAAGCCTATCTTCCTCACGAGAAAAAATTAACTTCACAGCTCGGCATAGACCGAATATGGCCGTGCTAGACAATAACAATCGCGCGCTCTCCTCCCCATGCGGGGTATCAGATTACAACGCGGGCCCCAGCAAAGACCCCGAGCAAAACAATTTGTCGGAAAATCATAATGTAAACAACGCGTTAATTCCCGAAGCCGCGGCTGCGAGTCATAATACAAAACGTGATTCTCCCATGGATTCCGCTATGGAAACCGATTCCGCTAATCACGATAATGACACAAGAAGGGGCGTAAAACGCCCAACTGAAGATAACATATCCGTAAATAAGGGAGGCTCGTTATCCTCCTCCCTTTTGACATCTTCCAAAAAACACCGTAGAGAGGCAAACCGATATACCTCCACAGATCTTCCGCCTTTTCTTGTCCACTTTCAGTACGCGGAAACTAACAAAGCTCCCGATGCCTTATTAATTTCAAAAATTATCAGCGAATCCCTCGAAGAGGACATCGTGGAAATCCGTACGATCGGAAACAATAAAGTCAGAGCTCAATTCAACACGTACAGTACCCTCCATAAGTTTGGAAACACTCTTTAACAGATGCCGAACGTGCGACTATTTACAGGTAAATAATCACACGGCAGCGATCTGTGCAGATTTTTGGTATGAATATATCGTAAGACGTTTAAATGATGATATATATTTCCACCTGGGACACTTGCAACACTTGTACATGCCGAAAATATGTTGGATGATCATTTCGCGACACCGAAGTGCTCGGAGTTGAATTTGTTGAACAGCGAATCACAAGTCACAGGTGCACCTTTGGGAAGTTCTCCAGCAAGAATGGAAACGTATCTCGACTGAACTCCGAAAGTTGATCCACCGTATGCCGAGAATATGCAAGGCAGTCATTAAGGCAAAAGGTGTGGTTACTTTGAGGAATGTAAAATTTAATGGAAATTCTTTATTTTAAAAGCCTGTCGGATAACGTATGTATGTATGTATACCTTCATTTTAGTTTTCTTTAGTTAAATAAACACTTACAAAGCAAAATATATTGATTTTATTATGTACTATTTCCTGTATATTGCATTTTATAGAGTGTTTTCAAACTTATGGAGGGTACTGTACCAAGCGGCAAATCGCGTCATCGAACACTCCGCGCTTAAAAAGCATAATTTACTCGCATTCATCCCGTCTTTTAAAATAATGCGCATAGCTATCGTCAAAGATGTTCCGCTCTGCTTCTCGGATACAGAACTTTCTCAGGAAATCGAGTCTTCCATTAAAATCCTATCCGCCCAGCGTCTTAATCGGCGCATTAGGAAGGATGGAGAATCTACGTTTTCTCCTTCCAAAACTATTATGATCAAATTTGAGGGGCAAATTTTTCCCTCCGAAATTTCCATATTTAAAACAAAGCTAAAAGTGGAACCGTATATTCCCCAAGTCCAGATCTGCTATTCTTGCTACCGGTTTGGACACATCAGCTCGAACTGCCGCAGCAAGGCACGCTGCTGTAAATGCACGCTAGAAGCACACACCTCTAAAGAGGAATGCCCCAGAAAAAATCTACCTCCCCTATGTATTAATTGTAAGGGCGATCATATACCCACGTCTTCCACTTGTCCCGTTTTTGTGAAACAAAAACAAATAATCGACATCGCAGTCAGAGAAAATATTCCATATTTAGAAGCTCGCAATAGAGTTGAAAATTGTCAATCTCCTCCCTTTCAATTTAGCCCCTCCAATTTATTTCCCTCTCTCTCAAACACACCCAGCTTGGTACGCTCTCCAAAAAGCCTTCGATTTAACCTCAGTTCAATACCCTCCCCCCACAGCTCCCCCTCGGCATCCCCGCCTACGTACGCAGGAATCCTCAACGGACCTCCGCACAAATCTATTAGCCATACTTCCCCATCTAGTCAGATCCTCCCTAGTAGTACAGATTCGGCCAAAAATCTTAAAATTAGACAAGCGCATAATACTTATCTCATCTCTCCCAACAGTAGGGATAGAGATACAAACGAACATTCCGCCACTTTCACCTTTCCCAGGCTTGCAGAAAATTCTGATTCTACCCCACTTTACGATTCGTTTATCACTATTGCCAAAGCCATCATCAACTTTATCCGCAGCTTACCAGATTTTATCCCTGCAGTCCGAGAATCGCAAATCTATAATATGGTACTTCAGCTATGTACCATTATTCAAGGTGTCTACGGATTGTAAATGCCTTCCCGCAATTCTCATTCGAACCCGCTCTCTAGTTTTTGCATCCTATATTGGAACTGCAGGGGGGCTGTACATAAAAAATCGGACGTCGAACAACTATGCGAATCCTACGATATCATCTTTCTTGCAGAAACTTTCCTGAAACCGCATCACACATACTCTATTTTCGGATTCAACACTATACGCCACGATAGTGACGTGAGCAAACAAGGCATCGCGCTACTCATCCGCAGCAACATTAACTATTCTCCCATTAATCTCAACAACATCCTAAATTCTAACAAATCAGTCGAAGCTATAGGTGTAAAAATCTCCGTCAACTCTACCAGTACGGCACTTTTCGGACTCTACAGGCATCCGGGTGGCCCTTGTCCTCAGAACACTTGGCAAAAAATCTTTAACTTGGCTAATTCCTTTTCTCAGTCCCTCATATTGGGCGATCTCAACGCCCACCACCCATATTGGGGAGCCCCAACACCCAACTCAGCGGGTCGAGTCATTATGGATCTCCTTGATCGATTTCCATTTACCTTGTTAAATCCTAACACTCCAACTTTCATTCCTCCCCCAGGTATATCTCCTTCACTCATCGATCTCGCCATCGCCTCCTGCAGCTTTGCAACTCTTCTAAATGTAAAAATACTCAATGATACACGCAGCAGTGATCACTGACCCGTGGAAGTCACTGTCAATGCTAAAATCAAAACCAATTGCATATTTTCCCACAAATACAAATTCACCAAAGAACAGTACAAAGCTCTCTCTTGCGCTTTTCAACTCCGTGCACAAGACATCGAAACGCGGGTTCTCTAAGTAACCGACAACGAACCTTTAACTCAATACGAGATATTCATGGATCAACTACAGGAAATCACCGGAGAACTTTCCACTCCCCCCCCCTTCTAACCAAAACTCCTTTTCAAACAAACATATAAACATGAACGATTCTCAAAACCGATCTCCTCCCTCTCCCTGGTGGAACGCGGACTGCGAGGCGGCAGTCCGGGCCAGAAGCATATCCTGCAAAACGTATCGAAAAAACCCAACTGTCGAAAACTATCGGATTTACCGTGGCCAAATTGCTGAAACCCGAAAAATTTTGAGAACCGCCAAGAGAGAGGGATGGAAGAAATTTTGCAACTCCCTCGACTCCCACACCCAAAATCTGGAAAATGATCAAAAGGTTTAGAAATCGTAAACTAGCCCCCTCCTCCGATTCGTCTTCCATTTGTGACACCTTAGCAGAAGAGGCAATGGCCACCATCACTCCGCCAGCCTGCTCCGCCGAACATACTAATCTCTTCGATAATCGCAATGACACAGACAGCCCTCTCAAATGGCTTGATGATCCCTTCCAATTCAGCGAACTCTACCACGCCCTAAACTCGTCAAAAGAAAATTCCAGTCCTGGCATCGACCGTGTTGATTATAAAATCCTAAAAGCCCTCCCCCCCTCCCTTAAAAAAGTCCTTCTCAGAATCTTAAACAATCTATTCACAGAAGGCATCTTCCCTGACTCTTGGTCCCACTCCCTTGTATATCTCATACCCAAACCGCATAGCAGAGGAGTTCGACCAATTGCTTCACCTCTTGTATCCTCAAGTTCATGGAAAAAATGATCCTCAACCGCATCCACTGGTGCACCGAATCAGGCACAATAAATTTAATCCCAGAACACCAATACGGCTTCCGCAAGTTTCGGTCTTGCTCTGATAACCTTACCATTCTCACTACCGAAATTCACAAAAACAACCTGCTAGGAAAGGCCACCGTGGCCCTTTTTATCGATATCAAAGCGGCCTTTGACAATGTCGTCCCCAGTATCCTAGTTAGTGATCTCATCGACACCGGTTTCCCGACTAAAACTTGTCAATTTTTAAAAAACCAAGACAGTACGAGACAGTACGAGAGGAACCGCAGGTTCGGACATTTGGTTCACGCACTCGGTTGAGCGGCCGGTGGTGCGAAGCTACCATCCGTGGGATTATGCCTGAACGCCTCTAAGGCCGTATCCTCTCTAGTCAAAGGTGGCAATGATATCTCTAGGAATCTCGTGAGTCGAAAGGCTCAAAACAATGTGACACACTACTAGGCGGCCGGTCCTCGCGGGCCGGTCGTCGCACGAGCCCGGTTTGCCGTACGGCGCCTTTGCCCGTCGTCGGGATCTCACCGCTTACGACGGCACGGCGTCTAACGGTCGAACATGAGTTTCGCGAGTTCGATGTCGAGACTCGGAATCGTCTGTAGACGACTTAGGTCCAAAAACCTCATTTTTGAAAGATTGGTACAATTCGTAATTCAGGGCAAACTCTACACCCCCCGCATTTCTCGCAAGGGCACCCCCCAAGGCTCCGTGTTAAGTCCATTTTTCTTCAATTTTTACCTCAAGGATATCGCCTCCAGATTACACCCCAAGGTCAAGATTCTCCAATTCGCAGACGATATCGTGATATACGCCTCCTCCAAACGTATCAACAAAGCAATTCGCTGGCTTGAAAACTCTCTCGCCAATATCCAAAACTACCTCTACTACCGAGGCCTTGAAATCTCGCCCAGCAAATCTCAGTTAATGATCTTCTCCAAGCAGAGAATTCACAACCTACAAGAATTTAAAATCAACATCGGTACCGACACAATCTCTCCTTCCAAGTTAGTTCGCTTTTTGGGGATCATTATTGATCCTCAGCTCACTGGCGATCCACACCTAGAGTCAGTTATTGCGACAAAGCTCGCAAGATTGCAGACGTCATTTCAGCCTTGAGGGGGGTCTGTTGGGGATCCCACCCACAGCTCCTCCTCAATATCTACCGCGCAGTTCTGCGAGGCTACGTTGAGTACGCTTCTCATATCTTTAGTCTGAAATCTAGCCCCAAATTCCACCCTCTTGAAATCATACAGAATAAGGCATCAGAACCTGCCTCGGATACCGCATTTCCACCCCAATTAATACTATGTTCGCCGAGGCCAAAGAACCCCCCCTCAGACTAAGGCTCCAATTCCTAGCAACCAAATACCTTATAAAAAACTTTTCCATCACCAACCATCCTGTAATTGAAACCCTTTTCCAACTTGCAATCACAGCGCGCGAAGATGAGGCAAACTCCTACTGCCAACAAAACAAAATTCCCCTCTTAGATATCTTCCTTCAAACCAAACCTTTAAAAACCTCCTTACATACCTCAGTGGCTCCTCCCCCCTTTCAACATTCCTATCAATCTACTCTTTTTACCCCTCCACTTTACCGTCCAGACCTTGACCTCCTCAATCTGATCGACAGAATTCCCAGATCCACCGTCCAAAATGTCTTCCAGCAAGCCTTTGGTCCTATTATGCAAAACACTGTGGTTTTCTATACTGACGGCTCCAAGATAGATTCCGGTTGCTGGGTGGAAGCTTCGTGCTTCTCTCCTCAGCTCCAACGCAGCCTCATGTTTAAACTCCCCGCCCAGGCTTCGGTCTTTACGGCCGAAGCTTGGGCAATATACAACGCGGTGCTTCTAACGTTTGACCTAAACGAGACCAAATACACCATCGTCTCTGACTCTAAAAGTGTCCTCGATGCTCTCTCAAACCCTATTACATGCCGTTCCAATTATCTCATCCCACTTATAAAAAGCAAATTAATCAAGGCAAAAACACGCGGAAAAGAAATTCAATTTATTTGGATTCCATCACACAAAGGCATATCGGGCAACGAGATTGCTGATGTACTCGCTAAGAAAGCCATCCGTTTCGGTAACATCACCCCTTCTTTTAAGCTACCCCACTCTGACTTGTTTATTCAGCAAAAAGAAAAATTATCCACGGAATTCCACAACTATTTATTCAATAGAGCTCGACTCAAAGGCAATCACTTCTTCCGCACAATATATATCAATGCTCCTAAACCTTGGTACTATAGATCAGGTCTAAAACGAAACGCTGTAGTTACCATATCCCGACTAAGAGCGAATCATTATAATTTGAATCACAGTCTTTTCCGTAAACATAATCGACGACGGCTCATGCGCTTGCGGGGATCCGATACAAGACATTAACCACATCATTTTTCATTGTCCGCTTACTAGCGCTAAGGCTACCCACCTCCGAATCGCGATCCAAACCAACGCGGGCCCTCAATGCGAGGATGTCTTCGCAGTATTAAAGAAACCTTTAAATAAGATTTGTCGACTTATTATGTCCTTCTGCAAAACAGCTGATATCAATTTGTAGTTCGCGCGCTCTGCGCGCGCGCACGACCAACCAACGGCACCCCTCATACTATCCCCCCTCCGTTATGACTCCTTTAATAGTCCCCCACTTTCCTTTCGCAACCACGATCGACAACTCACGAGCATATTCACTCATTTCTCGGTCTATGAAAGTCACTTTCATCGGTTGGAAGCCGGATTCGCGCTTGAGCCACGGTAGCGTGCGGAAGTCGTTCCCTCTCTCCCGTGATTCTCCGTCGTAGTGCCCGTGCAGTATCGTGCCGGTCGGTCTTTCCTCGCGCCGCGAGTGTGATTTGTATTAAGCGGACGTTATTCTTTACTCGATATTTCGAGGTTTTTTTTGAGAAATTTTCCTTTTTCATTCTATCGCAGTGCTAACTTCGCGAGAACATTCTAAAGGCGAACAATGCAACGAGGAGATGCAGACGGCCTCGGCCTCTTGCATTCTCGATCCTGGCGAGGTTTCCCTCACTCAGCAAAGGATTTAAGCCTCCCTAAGTGAGTTCAATGATTTTACTAATAATCCTGATAATCGAGAAGCAATTTTGAGCCGCTTGCCCGTGAGCCTCAACAATTCCTCATTAATTCGCTCTCGCTCTTCGTCGAGGGAACGTAATTATTCCGAGGAATCGGCGAACGATTCGCAGGATAGTTTAGACAAACTCATGGGGGGAAAAAATAAAGTCAAGAAACCCATGAAACGCAATTCTGGGACGGCAAAGGGGACGGATGGATCTCCACCCCTTCCCCCCCGCCCCCGTAACGACTCGATAGTTCCATATAAACCGAACATGACCATTCTTGATAATACAAGCCGCGCGGTAACGGCCTCGACACGTGCGGTGTCGAATTTCACCGACAGAGACGACGCAGTCAATTTAGTACCTAAAGATCAAAATAGCGATACAGTGATACCGTCAGATGTTATTCCGACCGTTCTTAGCAAAGATAACAATCCCCCCTCGGATTCGGGCATGGATTTTGATCTCAACCCTGAGGTGAGGAGGGGAACTAAACGCGCATCCGAAGATAGTTCGACATTAATTGAGGGAGGATCGTCCTCCTCCTCCCCCTCTGTCTCATCCAGCAAAAAGTATCGTAGAGAAGCTAATCGCTACACTGCCACTGATCTGCCGCCATTTATCGTTCATTTCCAATACGCGGAATCTAATGTCGCCCCAGATTCTCTTTTGATTTCCAAAATCATTAATGAGCTAGATGAAAACATTTATACAATCGGGAATAATAAGGTCCGTGCTAAGTTCGAATCGCACCAAGCGGGCAACCGAGTCATTGGTCACCCATCACTTAAAAAATTCAACCTAGTGGCTTTCATACCATCTTTTAAAATCATGCGCATTGCCCTAGTCAAGAGCATCCCGCTATGTTTCTCAGACAACGAAATTCAGCAGGAAATAGAATCTTCCGCGAAAATTATTTTCGTTCAACGCCTTAACCGTCGCGTTAAAAGAAACGGAGAATCAATATTTGAACCTTCCAAAACAATTTTAATTAAATTTGAAGGCCAAATTCTCCCCTCGGAGATTTCTATTTTCAAAACTAAGCTTAAAGTGGAACCTTACATTCCTCAAGTACAAATATGCTTCTCCTGTTTCCGTTTCGGACACATCAGCTTGAGCTGCCGTAGCAAGGCGCGATGCGGCAGATGTACGTTAGAGGCACACGCTAAAAAAGAGGATTGCCTCAGAATCAACTTACCTCCCTTGTGTATCAATTGCAAAGGTGAACACCTCCCCACAGCGCCAACATGCCCGGTCTTTATTAAACAAAAACAAATTGTTCAAATAGCAGCTGAACAAAACATCCCTTATTTGGAGGCTCGCAATAAAGTAGAAAATAACCAATCTTCTATCTATTCTCCCCCTCCAGATTTTAGTTCCTCGGATTCTTATCCTTCTCTCTCAGGTTCCCTGAGCTCCTCGGATTCTCAAAGAAGCATCCGTTTTAACTTTAACCCTATGCCCTCTCTTAATAGTACCCCCCCTGCACCTCTACAGTCGTTTGCAGGGATCCTAAAAAACGGTTCTCCTCCTCGTAATTAAAATAATTTGAATTCTCCTTCTCCTCAACGTATCTTTCCGAAAAGTCGTTCCCAAGAAAATAACTCCAACATTAGACAATACAATCTCAGAGAGGCGCACAATGCCTGTCTCAATTCCCCTCACGGCAGGGAGCAAACTTATGACTCCCAATATCCTAATTTTAAGTATGACAACTCACCGGTTAACGATAGGGCAAGTAACCCGCCTCCTAATTCTAACTTCTCCTTTTCTTTAGAGTCCCTTCTTGGCCTCGTTAAAATTATTATTGACTTTGTTCGCAACCTTCCCGATTTTTACCCTGCAGTTAAAGATTCACAATTTTATAAGGCGGTGCTTCAGTTATGCACCATTATTCAAGGTGTTTACGGTCTTTAAATGCCGATTAACACCGCTAGTTTGTCAACCCCACCTAGTTTTAACATTATTTATTGGAACTGTAGGGGAGCTGCTCTCAGGAAGCCTGACATTGCAAAGCTATCGGAATCCCATAATATTATTTTCCTATCGGAAACCCTTCTCAACCCTCTTCACTCCTTCCCTATTTCCGGCTTCAAAGTGATCCGCCAAGACCGAGATGTCGGTCGTCAAGGTATAGCTTTACTCATTCGCAACAATATAAACGTTTCCCATATTAACCTTGATAGCATTTCAAGAACGGATGATTCTGTCGAAGCCATCGGTATCAAGATTTCTGTCAATAATACTTGTACAGCTCTCATCGGACTCTACAGGCATCCTGTCGGTATTTGTCCTCAGAAAACCTGGCATATGATCTTCAATCTGGCAAACTCTTTCCCTCATTCCTTGTTACTAGGAGACTTAAATGCCCGCCACCCCTATTGGGGGGCCTCTTCTTCTAACTCTGCAGGACATGTCATTATGGACTTACTGGACCGCTTTCCTTTCATGTTACTTAATCCAAATACACCTACGTTTATCCCTCCTCCAGGCATCACTCCATCCCTGATCGATTTAGTCATAGCTTCCTGCAACTTTGCTCCTCTTCTCAATACGAGAGTATTTAACGACACTCGAGGCAGTGATCATCGTCCGATTGGTATTACAGTCAACGCTAAAGTCAAGACAAACTGTATCTTTTCCCACAAATACAAACTAACCAAAGAACAACTCAACGCCCTCACTTCCTCTCTTCACAACAAATCCCATGAAATTGAAACGTTGGTCCTTAGTAACGCCGATAATGAACCTTTGAAACAATACGATACTTTCATTAATTCGTTGCAGGAAGCCATCGACGCTTTCTCTCCTCCTTCCGCATCCACGAGACCCATTAACGGTAACCGTGTCGAACAAAATAGCACCCACAACCGCCCCCCCGCCCCCTGGTGGAACGCGGAATGTGAGGAGGCGATTAAAGCTAGAAGCAAAGTGTGTAAGACATACCGTAAAAACCCCACCGTCGATAATTTTCATGTCTACCGCAAACAAGTGTCCGTCACTCGTAAAATTCTGAAAACGGCTAAAAGGGAAGGATGGAAGAGCTATTGCAAATCGCTGGACTTCATGACTCCCACACCGTCGATCTGGAAAATGATCAAAAGGTTCCGGAACCGCAAACTGGCCCCCTCCGGTGACTCATCGTCGATTAATGATTCTCTCGCTGAGGAAACAATGTCGAATATAACTCCCCCTTCCTGTACAGCTGATCGTCTTAATCTCTTCAACAATCAAACTCCTGATGGTCCTCTCCAATGGCTTGACAGCCCATTCCAACTCAACGAGTTCCACCATGCTCTCAACACATGCAAGAGCAACTCCAGTCCGGGATTTGATCGAATAGACTACAGAATCCTCAAAGCTCTTCCCAATTCCCTCAAGAAACTCCTAAGAATTATCAATAATATTTTTGCTGATTCTCTGGTGTACCTAATTCCCAAACCCCATGGCAAAGGAGCTCATCCGATTGCTCTCACCTCCTGTTTGCTTAAACTTCTAGAAAAAATGATCTTGAACCGTATCCACTGGTGCGTCGAATCTGGCACATCAAACCTCATTCCGGATCACCAATTTGGATTCCGCAAATTCCGGTCATGTTCCGATAACCTCACAATCCTCAATACCGAAATCCATAATAACAACCTCCTTGGTAAAGCCACCGCAGCCCTCTTCATCGACATCAAAGGTGCTTTCAAGGATTTAGTGTTAGCAGATTTTCCGCCCAAAACGTGCCAATTCGTGCAGAACCTCATCTTGGAAAGAATTGTTCAATTTGTTGTCCAAGGCAAGCTCTCCTCTCCTCGCATCTCTCGTAAGGGCACTCCTCAGGGATCGGTGCTCAGCCCGTTTCTGTTTAATTTTTATCTCAAAAACATAGCCGCTTTACTGCATCCCAAGGTGAAGATTTTACAATTTGCGGACGATATCGTCATCTTTGCCTCTGCCAGAAGGATCAAAAAGGACATCCGCTGGATCGAGTTATCCCTCGCGAGTATTACCAACTATCTTTATTATCGAGGCCTAGAGATATCCCCAAGTAAAACTCAACTTACGATTTTCTCCAAACAAAAAATTTTTAACCTGAATCAATTTAAAATCCAAATAGGCGAAGACATTATTCACCCCACGGATTCTGTCCGCTTTCTTGGAGTTATTCTCGACCCTCAGCTCACAGGTATACAGCACATGGACTCGGTAATCAACAAGGCCAGGAAGGTTGCGGACGTGGTCTCGGCACTGAGGGGGGTTTGGTGGGGATCCCATCCTCAACTTCTACTCAACATCTATCGAGCCGTTCTACGGGGATATATAGAGTATGCCTCTCACATCTTCTCCCTTAAGTCCAGTCCCAAATTTCACCGCCTCGAAATAATCCAAAATAAGGCCATCAGGGCTTGTCTAGGATATCGCATATCCACTCCTATTAACACAATGTTTGCCGAAGCCAAAGAACCTCCTCTCAAATTACGCCTAAAACATTTAGCAACAAAATATCTCATTAAATCTTTATCGATCACTAACCACCCTGTAATAGAAGCTATGTTTCAATTGGCTATAACAGCACAAGACAAACCACCAGATTTGGAATACTGTCGTAAAAAATTTCCACTCCTCGAACTTTTCTTACAAATTAAATCTTTGCTGCCCTACATTCACTCTAAGGTGGCCCTCTCCCCCTACCAGCATTCATATCACTCTATATTACTTGCCCCCACTCTTTATCGTCCAGCCTCTGACTTTTTGAACCTGATTGACAGAGTTCCTAAGGCTTCGGTACAGAATATTTTCATGCAAGCGTTTGGTCCAATCATTCAAGACTCAATAGTCTTCTACACAGACGGCTCAAAAATTGACTCCTACAGCTGGTATTCTCTGCTTTAACCAAAAACACAAACTGTTGTCTGCTTTAATTGTGATCCTTTAAATTTTTTAAAGCAGAGAATACCCTGTATTTACGTTTACTACTATTTTCTGCTTTAACATAGATTATAATTTTTAAATATATAATTGACTAAAGTTGTAAATAACATGATCTAATAGTAAGAAGCGAAATATATGTACATTCATAAATTATTATTTCTTTACTTACCGACATTGTGATATTTTAAGTATTAATTATAAACAAACGGAACATGAGCGACAATTTTCCTTCTTAGAATCTTTTTTACTACACAAAGTACACAAAATTTGAAAATTTCAAAGGAATCAGAGCGCGCCGTTATTCTACATATTTATCTAAAGTTTTATTGAATTAGCAAATTAATAATTAGTTACAAAAAATTACTAATTACGTAAAAATTAATAATATTCAGGTAGAAGTGAATTACGCATTACTCCAAAAATTTGTAATTTGTCAGAGAAAAATTTCTAGTTACGTGAAAATTAGTATTTAGGCAGAAATGAATTAATTTCTTTTTGCAAATTGATAATTAGTAGAAATAAATTCTTTATTAAAATAATTAATAGTTTGTAAAAAATGAATTACTACTTATTTAAAAATTAATAATTAGTGAAAAATAATTACTAATTTTTTCAATAATAAATAATTAGTCTCAGGTAAAAAGAAATATATATATATAACATTAACATAATTGTTTTTTTTTAAACACGTTTAACTGCAATAATTAAATTATATCAAACCAATTAATAATTTTTAAAATAAGTAATTTATTTGAGACTAAATATTGACTATTGAAAAAATTAATAATTTTTAATTTTTAAATAAGTAGATAGTAATTTATTTTTGACAATATTAATTATTTTAATAATAAAGAATTTATTTTTACTAATTATCAATTTACAAAAGAAATTAATTTATTTTTACCTAAATAGTAATTTTCACGTAATTAAAAATTTTTCTCTGACGAATTACCAATTTTTTAAGTAATGCGTAATTCACTTGTACCTAAATATTATATTTTATGTATCTAATTCGTAATTTTTTGTGACTAATTACTAATATGCTAATTCAATAAAAATTTAATTTGTTTCCCTGCTTAACACTACAAAATGCGTGATATCAGTATAAAATTACCTTTTTCAAAAAAGGTAAAAAAAGGCGCCAAGTACAATGTATTTTGTAAATCCAAAAATCCAACCTAGTAGTGGTAGTAGCTTTATTTCTTCTTAACAAAATTATATCACAAAATTGCGTTACCTAACTTAACCTAAGTGATATGTATTTCAAAAAAATTTATGAAATCTTTAAATTGCGCCAATTACAAAGAGAATATATGTATTGCTTTAAAAAATAATTGTTGTGCAACCACTTTTAAAAAATAAAACCCAAGTGGAACATATCTTTGTGCTCCCATTTAAGGGTCTTCCTATTCCAACCCAAGTAGCTTTAATTCTCCTTAACAAAATTATAATATTACAAAGAATCATTTTAACCCTTAAATGCCACACCTCTCAAGAATCTCGTAAATGACACATGGGGTCTAAAAGACCCCAGCATGAAAAATGTCTCCTTACGTATTGATTTTTTGATATTTAGTTATGAAAATTATTTTCAATGTTGTTCAAGGCTTAGAAAAGAGAATAAAATGCTTATATTGTTAAAATTTCAATTTCAACATAGTATAAAAAATTAAGATCGCTAACAGTTAAAATATTGGCTCCAAAATCAAAAAAATAAAAAATAATAAATAAATAAATATAAGCTCCATTTTTGGCGGGAACATTTGAAAATATTTTATTCTAAAGGGTCTGGGGTCCGCTGGACCCCGGGTGGCATTTAAGGGTTAATCACAAAGAATTAAAAAAGTAACAGTAGAAAATAAAAATATGTAATTAAAATAAAATAAATAAATTTTTCTTGTAAAAATACTTGGCGCTGCTTTTGTTTCCTCATAGAGGAAGCTTTGTTTTCGTAAACTTCGTATATGAACCTTTGATGGCGTATAAAGTTGGGTCTAATCAATCAAATTTAAAAAAATTATATATGAAATAGGAGTAGAAAAAACCAAAGAAATAGTATATTGTACAACGAGTGGGAAAAGTGGTCGATTCTGAATGAGTGTGACTCGCTTCGCTCGTGCGACCATCACACTCATTTGGGCTCGACCACTCTTCCCACGAGTTGTACATACTATTTTTCCTAACAAGAGCGTGAAATAGGCCTTGTTCTAGGCGCCAAATGGGGGGGTTCGGGGGGCGAAGCCCCCCGATGGGGTCCGGGGCAAAGCCCCGGTGGGGCCCAGGGGCGAAGCCCCGGTGGAGGGTTCGGGGGGCGAAGCCCCCCCGACTAAGACAAAAAATAAAATAAAAATAAAACATATTTTTTTTATTGAAATAAAAGAAAGTAACAAATTTCACATAAATTATGATATTTTATTTATATTATATTAGAATAACAACAAATTGCAGTTTTAATCACAATTGTATAATCTTTTCAATTAAAATTATTGCTTCCCAATCTCAATCTTACAGTTGCTACAATTTGAAATTTGCACTGTTATTTTGGCAGATGTATTGGGAATTTCTATAATATTTTCCGACAGATTTTCAACAATGTAGGGTTTCGCGGAAAGCGCTGGCACATTAACCGGTCCCAATATTGATCGTGCTGGCTTGTTTGGTTTCAAGTCCAATGTAATTTTATTACAAGTCGCGATTTTTCCGTGGAAAGAATTTTTTACATATCCCTCTGCAATCGTGGTGCTTTTCCAGCCGCCATGACGTTTCAGCTCTCCGAGGTCTCCTTCTCCCTCGACCAACAACGTGGCGGATGTGCGTCGGAAACTGTGGCCTACACATTAAAATCATTTAAAAAATTTGAAAAATCAAGTTATCAAATTTAAAAAAATTGAGTATTTTACCAGTGTATAATTCAGCATTTTCCAACTGTAAATACGTCGCAATCTGTTTTGGCATGCCGCTGAACGTGTTTATTCCGATCGGCTGCACCGAGCATTTTCCTTTATTAAAGCGCAGGAAAAATCGGTCAGTGGTTGCTGATTCAGGGCGAAGTGCCATGTACGTCTTGACAGTCGCTGCGTGCGCTTCGTTAATCACGAACGACCGTTGAATCCCAGTTTTCGTTTTGGGTACGTTTATCAAAATTACCTCGTCTTGTATTTCAACGTCGGATCTTTTCATGTTTGTTAGTTCGTTGCATCTGCAACCTCCGCACACGCCCATGATTGTTATACAACCTGTATAAATTTTTTTTTTGATTTTCGAAGTATATATTATTTTTTTTATGAAGTTTATGGACAGTTTCTTGTTACTGCTTACCTTCATTGCCAGGTATTGATCGTCTGAAGCATCATTCAGAAATTTGCTGATGTTAGTACTGGTGAAAACTTTGGCTTTTTTTGGACGATGGCCTTTCGTTTTCTTTTTTAATAAAGCACGCAACTCTTTATATTTACTAATGTCCACGTTTTGTTTCGTTTCGATTACAGCTCGGAGCATTGAATAGCGAGACCACAGGGTCGTGGGGGCCATATCTTTTAGCTTAACGTTAAAATACGACAAAAAACAATCTTCCGAGAATAACGATGTTTGTTTTTCTTTTTGCCATTCTAGCTTGTAGGCCGCGATGTATTTATCTCGAGATGCATCCGGTAGCAAATTGCTTCGGGCCGTAGAAGCCTCCGCGCGAATTTCGGGCGGCGTAAAATAATCCTCGTCACTGCTCAAAATCTCCATGATTAACAACGCGAGCAAAATGTGCATTGACGCGTAATGAAACGTAACTTCACGACGTAAAATAACGTGAAGTTGCCGCTAACACCCGCGGTCACCATGAGACATCAATAAAATGAAGCCATTTCTTAATGCTTACAATTTCATTTCTCCACTAGTTAAGAAATGGCTCCATTTCTCAACGCTTACGTCATCGATTGAGAAATGGATCGTTTTGCTCACTCAAAACAAGCGCGAAAAGCGGCCTATTTCACGCTCGCGTTAGGAAAATATTATTTTTTGAGTTTTTGATGCCAATATGTTCAGTGTTTTAAAACGTCGAAAAATTGCGTTAAAAAGAATTTCCGTGTGCGTGTGCGTGTGCGTGTGCGTGTGTGTGTGTACGGATCTGATGTCCGTGGTTACTCTAACTTCCGCAAATTTTTAGATATCAGGTTATTTCTAATTCTATTATATTTTTCAGTCTCTTCTATCCCTATTTTATATATAATTTTTTAAGATTTCGTTGATTAGACCCAGCTTTATACGCGATTAAAGGTACATAATTTTTTGAAAAATGTCTGATAGTTATAACTTTCGCAAATTTGGAGATATCGGGCTATTTATAAAATTTTGAATTTTTTGAAAAATGTCCGTGGTTGCTCTAACTTCCGCCAATTTTGAGATATCGGACTATTTATAATTCTATTATCTTCTTCGGTCTTTTTTACCCCTATTTTATATATACTTATTTAGGATTTGGTTGATTAGACCCAGCTTTATACGCGATTAAAGGTCCATATGCGAAGTCCATATATGGACCATGTAGCTTGAACTCCCAAAGTCAACATCGATTTGACATTGCAATTGTAAAACTCCACTTGTGCTACTAAGCTGACCTTTTTTCAATTCATAAAAAGGTTAAATTAAAAAATAAATAAAATTAAAATTAAGTTATCACAGATATTTTGCGAAAATTTAGAAATGCTTAACAATTAATGGATTAACAATTAATTTTCTGTCTAATATTTTTTTCTGATATTTTGTCTAATATTTTTTTAAATATATAAATTGTCACGTCTTTTTCGCGCCCGAGGCGCGCGACGGATCAAAAGGGGGGAAGGAGAGAAGGGTGGTGGGCCTCTCCGACGATTCCTCGCACAGTCCGGCAACTCGACACGAAAATTCTTAATGTTGGGCGCCAGACGCGTAGACACGCGTCCACTAAGTACGCTAAACCCGAAAGGAACGCAAAACGCAAGGAATCCGGTGTGCGAGAGATCGGCCAGCTCGACCTAACGGTTATGGGCGGGGTTGATGAAGGGCAGCGCGGTATTCGGCGGGGTGACGCCTAAATCACTAACTCAGGCAATTAACAAATGAATAACAACGTTTATTCGGAGGAATTTCTCCGGTGAGAGAGTCACTGCCAATTCGGCTTTCATTGTTACCATAATCAAATAAGCAGATGATCACGCGGATGTCAGAAATGAAACTAACAATAATCGTCACGCGGAGGTAAGAAATGAACGGAATATTACGTTAATTTACAGTAAACGCGCGGAATGCGCCGTTATCAAATCAGAGGATAATAGTAGAAAATTAAACTTACAACTAACATAGAATATCGGCAAAACGACACAGCCGAATACGCAATAATTGAAGTAAACGCGAAATAATATCAATAGAAAGTACGGTTGAACGCGAAAGATCGCGAAATCATGGTGTGTCACGCTCGGAGCGCGTGAACGCCACGTCCAAAGCCACGCAGGGATTCTGTCGCCAAATTCTTAATCCAGCGCAAGTAATAATCGCAGCGCAAACATCGTCCAAACGCAACACGCTATTGCCAGCGATATTTTAACGCGAAGAATGATGGGCAGAGGCCCTCGACATAACGCAAAATACTATAACTAACGCGAAAATACGAAGTTACCGCGAGTAACAATGAAATACAATAATAAACGCGAATGCTATTCTAACGCGAATCGTATCCTAACGCAAGTACTATCTGAACGCAATTATTCTCACGCGAGAATCAACCGAACGCAAGAAATCCAACGCGAGTCATACTCTAACGCAATCGTTAAGTCGACGCGACGGCATCCGATAACCGAACGCGAGCAATACTCCAACGCAATTAATAACGCGAGTCAAGTCAACGCGAATCATATTCCAACGCAATTATCCCAACGCAAGGAGCAACCGAACGCGAGTAATAGTCCAACACAACTAATAACGCGAGTAATGCCGCGTGCGGAATCTAAGTCCCGACCGTACGAATTACGACGCACAATGAAACACGCGGTCGCGAACGCGAAGGTCGCGAGACATGGCGAATTCGCGATCTCGACATCCGTTTTGGACACGTCTACCGCGATCCCCAGGGGTTTGCAAGTTCGGTCGCGATCCCATGGCCACGAAACCAGTCCGGCGCCCCTCGCTTTCGCTATCGATCGCCATATCAACGCCTTATCGGCGAATACGCTAATTACCGAAGTTATTCTTGAGCGAAAGCGCGGCCCGGAGGGCGGTGTCGTGGCTTTACATACGGAATATTACGCGAGGCAACCTCACCAGTGATCTGCCTCCTCCCGAGGGTATGTTGCTGCCAAAGGTCGGGCCGATCGTCGTCGTCAGAACAAGGGCTCGAAAGGCCGGGCGTACTGTGCCACGTTAAACGATTTATCTCGCTGGAGGACGATCCGAGAGTGCTCCCGAAAATTCGCTCGATGGCGGAATCGATAGCGCGCCCCACTCCGGGCGTACGCGGCCCTGCGACGCTATAGCGCGGACCAATTAGGGGTGAGCTCGCAGGCTCGCGACGTATCCTTGTGCAGGGCCGTCAATCACGGCTCCCGCAGGACGCTTAATAGTTCCTCGCTCGCGCGGTGATTTCGCCGGGATTTTTCCCGGCAGTGGACGGGACGCTAATGTCTCTGTGCTCCCTCCGTTTCGGTCCGGGAATGGGGCCACCCATCCCGGAGTCCGGTCTGCAGATGAGGAAGACAGGTGAAGTTTATTCTGCCCCGGCGTCCGGGGCCCCGCTTCTACGGGTCCGTCCGCCGCTGTGTCACGCGCCGCGCGCGTGTCCTCCTGCGCTCCCTTGTACTCGTCGGCCCGCGAGTCTCGCCGCGGTCCGCCCTCGTCGATCGATCTATCATTTCGATCCTCTCGGTCGACTCCGCATTTCGCGATCCGCTGCATGTCCTCAGGAACCCCGGTCTCAGCTCGGTGAGGCGCCACGCAATAGTACAAAAGAAAATAAAAAGGATCAGAACATGCAAACGCGCTTAATTATGCCCCTGGAGATCTCGCATCGACTCTTGGGACCGTCCTCGGGCGCGAAGCGAATAATTATTTGCCGAAAACCCGCGCCTTGTGACGGCGGCGGGGCGCTGCCACAATGCAGCGAAACTGCAACGTCACAAAATATATAATATTTAAAAGCAGAAGAGAAAATTTATTAAAATATTTTAAAATGCATATAATTTTTTTATATTGTATATAATTAATTTGAAATACATTTAGAAATATCAAATTATGTCAATAAATTATTTTACTTTAATTATTTATTTTATTTCCTTCTTTATTTTAATTTTTTTTCATCCTCGTCATTCTTTCGCTTTTGTTTTCTCGAATCCCTCAAATCAACATTTGATTCTTTTGCTTCCTCATAGAGGAAGCTTTGTTTTCGTAAATTCGTATATGAACTTTTGATTGCGTATAAAGTTGGCTCTAATCAACCAAATTTAAAAGAATTATATATAAAATAGGGGTAGAAGAAACCAAAGAAAAGATTGTTTTTTGAGTTTTTGATGTTAATATGTTCAGCGTGTTCTAAAACGTCGAAATATCGCATTAAAAAAAAATGTTCATATGTATGTATGTGTGTATGTGCCAAATTTACCGAAGTTTCTATAACTCCAGAACTAATCAACCAATTCTTAACGAATTATATATAAAATAGGGGTAGAAAAGACTAAAGAATATAATAGAATTAATAAAAATTGTTAATAATAAAGGGGTTACCGATTTCTGTAAAAAAAAACAGCCAAGTTTACTGAAATTTCTATAACTCAAGAACTGATTAACCAAATTTTAAAGAATTATATATGAAATAAGGGTAGAAAAAATTGAAGAATATAATAGAATTAATAAAAATTGTTAATAATAAAGAAGGGGTTATCGATTTCTGTTTAAAAAAATCTACGTGATTGCTTTAATTTCCGCAAATTTTGAGATATCAAGCTTAATTTTTTTTTATAGATAGAGTATCATTAAAGGTAGGTTGGTGTTGAATTTAGCAAGGATCGGTGAAGGGATTACCGATTTCTGGCTATTTTTAGAAATGTCCGTGGTTGCTCTAATTTTCGTAAATTTTGAGATATCGAGCTTAATTTTTTTTTATGGATAGAGTATCATTAAAGATAGGTTGGTGTGGAATTTGGCAATAATCGGTGAAGGGGTTACCAATTTTTGCCTAAAAAGTGTACAAGTTATACATGTAATCTTATATACAAGGTATCATTAAAGGAAGGTTGTTTTGAATTTGACGAAGATTGGTGAAAGGGTTACTGCTTTCTGCTTAACAAATGTATAGGGTAGACCGAGGCGAATCGGATTACTAATTAGCACGATAAAATAGCTCGTTTGAAATAAAACACTAACAAAAACTGTCTTAAAACTTATATTGATCCGATTCGCCTCGATCTACCCTAAGTTATTTGATGGATAGAGTATCATTAAAGGAAGATTGTTATTTAATTTGGCGGAGATCGGTGAAGAGATTACCGATTTCTGCTTATTTAGTATGTCTTTCTTAATTTTTTATTTCTTTTATTTTTAATTTTTTTCAACATTTTCTCTGCACATCAAAAAATTATTGTATTGTTATATTCTTTTCTCAGTTTTTTCTACTTCTATTTCATATATAATTCTTTAAGATTTGGTTGATTAGATCCAGCTTTATACGCGATCAAAGGTCCATATGCGAAGTCCATATATGGACTATGTAGCCTGAACTCTCAAAGTCAACATCGATTTGACATTGCGTCAACTGTAAAACCCCACTTGTGCTGCTAAGCTGACCTTTTTCAATTCATAAAAATGTTAAATTTAAAATGAAAAAAAGTGCAAATTAGAAAATTGCACATTGCTTCCTCATCATTACAGATCTCTACCATTGCTCCTATTTAATTTCGCTCTATGAGGAAGCCAAACTAATAAATACTAATAATTATGCATTAAATAAAATACAAGCTTCCTCACAGAGGAAACTTTATGAGCAAAATAAAATAGGAGCAATGGTAGCGATATGTAATGATGAGGAAGCAATGTGCAAGTTTCTAATTTTTTTACTCCCTTCACATTCTTTCCTAAATTATTTTTATTATTTTTTATTCAAAAATTTGAGTATTTTATTAAATTTCTAGCAGAGGTCTAGCAGCGCCAAGTTTTTTTACAAGAAAAATTTATTTATTTTATTTTAATTAACCCTTAACTGGAACGCGGGGTGTCAAACACCCCAAAACAAATTTCGTCAAGTTTAAACATCTTTCTCGGTCGGATAATCTATGAATTTCGCTTCCAAACACAATTCGAATCTGACGTATAAAATTGATACCTTCACATGGGGTGTTGAACACCTCAAGAGCAGGAATTTTTTTGAAGCCTCAAAACTAAAAATTTCATAGTTTAGGCTAATGGGTATCATTTTCCAGTGTTTAATGTATGTACTTGATTTCTTTCAAGCCTATTGGAGCCTCCATTTCGCCGTACCCAACGTTCAAAGTGTGTGGGGTGTACAACACCCCGTGTGCAGATAACGTTCGATCGCGAACGTGTGCCAGTTAAGGGTTAAATATTTTTATTTTCTACTGTTACCTTTTTAAATCTTTGTGATTAAAATGATTCTTTGTAATATTATAATTTTGTGTTAAGGAGAATTAAACTTACTTGGGTTGGAATAGGAAGACCCTTGAATGAGAGCACAAAGATATGTACCACTTGGGTTTTATTTTTTAAAAGTAGTTGCACAACATTTATTTTTCAAAGCAATATACTAGGTGCGCAACTAAGTTTCCGGGTTTCACACATAGATGGCACCAATAACACATGTACTCGACTTACATGTCTGAAGTTGTCTGAAGTTATAGCTTGGACATCTGTTAACAATAACCAGTCGTTATATAAACACATATCGCAACGCAAAAATATTTTTTCTAACAACGGAGATGTCGAGTTTTGTGCCAAATAAACAGCATTTGCGGGAAGCTTTGCTTTTCTGCTTTAACTTGAAAAAAAATGCAGCTGAAGCACGTCGTTTGCTTGAGGAGGCCTACGGCGAACATGCACCATCGAAAACTACCTGTGAAGATTGTTTTAAACGCTTCAGAAGTGGCGATTTCGACACTGAGGACAAGGAGCGCTCCGGAAGACCAAAAACAATTGAGGACGCCGATCTGCAAGCGTTATTGGATGAAGATGATACGCAAACACAAGATCAACTTGCGGAGGCATTAAACATGACTCACCAAGGTATTTCCAAACGTTTACATGCCATGGGAAAAATTAAAAAGGAAGGAAAATGGGTGCCGCATGAGTTGACTGAGAGACAGATGGAAAATTGAAGAGCCACTTCCGAAATTTTGCTTTTGCGGCATGAAAGAAAGAGTTTTCTTCATCGAATTGTTATTGGCGATGAGAAGTGAATATATTTAGAGAATCCCAAACGCAAAAAATCGTGGCTTTCACCTGGTGAAGAATCAACATCGACGGCACGGCCAAATCGTTTTGGAAAGAAGACAATGCTCTGCGTTTGGTGGGACCAGAAAGGAATCGTGTACTATGAGCTGCTGAAACCGGGCGAAACTGTCAATGGGCATCGCTACCGACAACAACTGATTAATTAAAACCATACATTGCTCGAAAAACGGCCAGAATGGGACACGAGACACGAACGAGTGATATTGCAGCACGACAACGCTCCGTGCCATCGCAGTTCCATCGTCCAGGACACCATCAAAACGCTGAAATGGGATCTGCTACCGCACCCGCCGTATTCGCCAAACCTGGCGCTTTCCAATTATCACTTGTTCCGGTCGATGGCGCATGGCTTGGCTGGGCTACACTTGACCAATTTCGAAGAAGTGCAAAATTGGTTGGATGAATGGTTTCAGTCCAAAGACGCGTCGTTTTATTGTCGCGGTATTCATGTATTGCCAGAGAGATGGCGAAAATGTATAGCTAGCGAGGGACGATACTTTGAATAAACCATTTTTTGTATTTCTCTTGAAATTTTCCATTTTTTATTGATCAAAAAAACCCGGAAACTTAGTTGCGCACCTAGTATATATTCTCTTTGTAATTGGCGCAATTTAAAGATTTCATATATTTTTTTGAAATACATATTACTTAGGTTAAGTTAGGTTAAGTTAGGTAACGCAATTTTGTGATATAATTTTGTTAAGGAGAAATAAAGCTAAGTACTACCACTTAGGTTGGATTTACAAAATACATTGTACTTGGCGCCTTTTTTTACCTTTTTTGATATAATTTTTGTGACGAGTTTAGTACAATATAATATACTATATATTAGTATATAGTATATACATATAGTACATAGTATATAGTATATGGTATATGGTATATAGTATATAGTATATAGTACTAGTATATATTAGTATAATATAATACTTTATTTCTGCTGAACATACATCACGATCTAAGGATTATTAATTGAGCTTTTTATAAACTCATTATTAAAAGAGGTTACTACCTTAAAATTACCTTAAAATCTTTACAATATTACGCACAAATATCCTAGGTAGCAGAATCCTAGGGACGTCAAATGAGGTATTAATTCTGTCTTAATGACGTCTCTAACGGTCTAACGTCATTAAGACGTCTTTAGACGTCATCTTGCTACCTGGGTATACTACGTGTATTATAAGCGAGATGCTTAGGAATTGCATTACGTGAGATTACTTCCCAGACAGCACAAAGATGACAAATTTTTTCATCATATATAACACAAAATATATAACACAAAAATACGAATTGCCACCTGGAACGTACGCAGCTTATACATGGCAGGAAAACTGGCAAATGTCGAAGCAGAAATGTCCAGATTGAACATCGATATATTAGGACTCAGCGAAGTTAGATGGCTGAATCTGGTATGCAGAAAACAAGCAACGGTGTCATATACTACTCTGGAGGCTCAGATACCGACCATAGATATGGAACGGCCATCCTTGTAAATAATGTAGTTGCTGAATCAGTTGCAGAGTTTATACCCTTAAATGACCGGGTTATGATGCTGAATCTGCAAACCTCGCACCGAGCGCTGAATATCATACAAGTGTATGCGCCAACAAATGACAAGACGGATGCAGAGATGGAAGAATTCTACTCCAAAATAGATGAAGCTATGCGGCTCACAAAGAGAGGAGAGTTAAACATGGTCATTGGTGACTTTAATGCAAAAGTCGGATCTGGTGCAGAAGATGATACCGTAGGACAGTATGGCCTGGATGAAAGAAATACTAGGGGAGATAGACTCGTCCAGTTTTGCGTCGAAAATAATCTCCTTGTCGCTAATACGTTTTTCAAGCAACATCCTAAAAGATTATACACCTGGAAGTCTTCTGCTGATGCCAGAGGAAAAATCATAAGAAATCAAATTGATTTTATCCTAATAGGAACGAAGCTGAGGAAATATGTGCAAACAGTAAAAACATATCCTGGTGCAGATATTAACAGTGACCACAACCCAGTCGTCATGGACTTCCGGATGCGACGTCTTACAAAAGTCAGGAAGGCGAGAACACCGAAAAAGATAGATATTGGACAGTTGCAGAAACCAGACATGCGGACATACGTGAGCTCCAGACTCGAGGATGAACTGAAGGAAATTCAGAGACCGAAACAAACCACAGTGGAGATAGAAAGAACCTGGGATAAGATAAAGACCACCATAACGGAGATACAGGTTCAGGACATCGGATTCCCAGAGGTAGGAAGGAAAAAGGAGTGGATGACCACGGAAATTTTAGAGCTCATGACCGAAAGAAGGGTACAAAAGCCAAATCCTCTGCTATACAAAGAAATCAATAGAGAGATCAGGAGAAAATGCAGAGAGGCAAAGGAACAGTAGTTAGGGAGCTGGGTGCCAAATCGGTATATGATTTGTTCATGTTTCATATCGATAGGGATTAAAGTTCAGATCAATACGAATCGATTTGGTCCAGTCAATTAAGATCCTACGTCGCTGCGTTTTTGCGTTACAGCGCTTCAAAATTGTAAAAAAAAAAATGAGTACTAAATCATTTGCTCATGTCTGCCTCTGAGGCTGATGGTCAAAATCATCCTGAAAACGAAGAAAATCCATGAGGCAGACATCCAGGGCTCTGCATTATCACGAGACGTAGTTGTAAAAATGTAAAAAAAAAGCTCTATTAAGTCATTTGCTCATGGTTCTAGTTGCGTCCATTCGATTCATTATGACTCCCTGAATACGAAAAAAATTTGGCAGACATTTTGCTCACTGATTTTGAACTGTACAATTTTTTGAAATTCAAGGAGAATCAAAGGAAAGCGGGTATTACGGCTGATTATTGTTATTATTAATAGTTTTAATATTATTATTTTGTTTAGTAATTTTTATTAACTCAACCCAACAGGTAATAAAAAAGTAAAAAAAAGCACTTGTAGCTTGGCGCGAGTGTCGAGTTTTTCAAAAATATATTCAAATGGTCTGCCTTTGGAATATCAGAGGCCTGGATGTCTGCCTCATCGATTTTCTTCTTTTTTATAAGAAATCTAAACATCAGTCCAAGAGGCAGACATGAACACATGATATAGCACACCTTTTTTTTTAACATTTTTGAAGCGCTGTCAATTGACAACGCAGAGGCAACATGCTGGCAGACCATTTTTCTGTGGTCCTTCACATTGTCTTTAATCGAACAATTCAGGTCTGCCAAGTGTACACTTCATATACACTTTTTTAAATCATAAAAAAAACTTGAAAAATTGATTACTACTAAAGTCAGAGCCCTGGATGTCTGCCTCTTCGATTTTCTTCGTTTTCAGAAGGATTCTGAACATCAGCCTCAGAGGCAGACATGAACAAATCATATAGTACCCCCTTTTTTTTAAAACAAATTCGAAGCGCTGTCAATTGACAACGCAGCGCTACCATGGTGGCAGACGCAGTCCTTAATGTTTCTTATGGTACAATTATCGCTATTAATAATGTCTGCCACATGAACAAATCATATAGAAATTTTGGCACCCAGCTCCCTAACTACAGTGGATGTCTGAGAAGTGCAAGGAAATCGAAGTACTTCAAGAAAAACATGACGCGTTTAATGTGCACAAAAAAGTAAAGGAAATGACAAATCGTGTCCGAAAGCATCAAGTTCTAACCCTACGGGATGCTAACAACGAAATAATCACGGGAGTGGAAGCAAAACTGCAAGTATGGAAGAGATACGTGGAGGAGCTCTTTGATGACGATAGACCAAATACGCCGCCGCAAGTAGATAAAAACATAAGTGAGAACGGTCCAAAAATTACCAAGGACGAGGTTGTCTACGCAATAAAAGCTCAGAAGAACGGAAAAGCCACTGGCCCAGACAGCGTATATGCTGAAGTCATCAAACTGATAGCCGACCGAGAAGGTAAGGGACTGGATCTACTGATCGCACTTTTCAATGCGATTTATAGATCAGGTAATATCCCTTCCGACTGGTTGAAATCGACATTTATTACTCTGCCAAAAAAGACTCAGGCCTCACGCTGTGATGACTATCGCATGATTAGTCTCATGTCTCATGTTCTAAAAATATTCCTTAGAATAATTCACACCCGAATCTTCAAGAAATGCGAGTACCAGCTGGATGAAACCCAATTCGGATTCAGGAATAGTCTTGGCACCCGCGAAGCGTTGTTCTCCTTGAACGTACTAACACAAAGATGCAGGGACATGAACATCAATGTATTTGCATGCTTCATTGACTATAGAAAAGCATTCGACTGCGTCAAACATCATAAGATGATAGAGATCCACAGAGCGACTGGGATCGACAGAGAAGAAATACGCTTAATCTCAAACCTCTACTGGCAACAAACCGCAGAAGTTAGACTGGAATCAGCAACATCGGAAACAACTCTCATCAAGAAAGGAGTGCGGCAAGGATGTGTCTTATCACTACTACTATTCAATATATACTCGGAGGCTATTTTCAAGGAAGCTCTAGAGGGAGTTACTGGTGGAATTAAGATTAATGGCAGGACGATTAATAATATCAGATATGCTGACGATACCGTTGTGTTAGCAGAGAACATGCAAGACTTGCAAAACATGATGGACCGCATAGTTCGACACAGTGAAAGCTTTGGCCTCTTCACGAATACTACGAAAACCAAAACCATGGTTTTCTCAAAGACACATGTGCATGCACATCTGATTATTAAGGGGGCAATTGTGGAACAAGTCTCGTCCTTCAAATATCTTGGAACCATCATGACCAGTCTATATGACCCTAAGAAAGAGATCAGATCAAGAATCGAGCAGGCTAGAAGAATATTTACGAGTATGAAGACGTTCTTCACGAGATCGGATCTAAGTTTGGATCTCAGGGTCCATATGATCAGGTGCTACATATTCTCTACCCTGTTATACGGTTGCGAAAGCTGGACTCTTGATCCAAATACGGAAAGGAAAATAGATGCTTTCGATATGTATCTGTACCGTCGTATGTTGCGCATATCATGGGTAAATAAAATAACTATGGGTGCTACTACTTATATCTAGACGGTATTCTACCTTAGTCTGCTACTGGTGCGTGAGTAGGAGTTGGCCCAAGGATCGTGAATCGCAAGGAGGATAGTGATGTAGGCAACACAATTAATATATGTTTTAACCAAGTATATTTATATATCTACAGGTGGTTAAGTGTAAGTGTGTTTAGAATCGTCGATGCTTAACCTGGAAACCGCCCCTCTGTTTGGTTTGAGTGGCGGCGTCCTTTTGTTCCTTTCTCGGGCTCGTCTGTGTACCGGTGGCCACGTACAAAGGTGCTCTTGGGGTCTGATCTCCAGGATCGGTCGAAGTACCCACGTCACGCGTACGCTTCTTTATGTTGATGGTTGAACTGACCGTTGGACGCATGCTAGGCCGCTTGGGCGGAGGAACGTGAGGCGGCTCTTGAGTGGAAGGTATTACGCTCGTTACAGGCGACGACTGGGAAGAGAGAACAACCTTACGTTTCCTGACTGTAAGGGCTTGCAGAAGTATTGGTTGCGTCCGCCGACGCTTCGTAGGATCTCCATCTTTGGAGATGAACCGTTCCTCAAACAAACGTGGCGTCTTGCCTTGGTAGGTGGACTTGCCAATCCCGGCGTGCGATGCCAGGATGGGAAATTGTTGATGAGACAGTAGTCCAAAAGTAACCTCTCTTATTCACGACGGCACTCCGTACCGTGCTAGCTGTCAGGTGCTCTGCGAAGATCAAGCGGCCAGGCGCTGTGATAGTCGGCAGGCGGCTCGCGCCGTAGAAGCGACCGAGCGCTGTGATGGGTCGGCAGGCGACTTGCGCCGTACAAGCGACCGAGCGCTGTGATAGGTCGGCAGGCGACTCGCGCCGTAGAAGCGACCGAGCGCTGTGATAGGTCGGCAGGCGACTCACGCCGTAGAAGCGGCTAGCGCTGTGTAGACCTGGTTCAGGCGACTCGCGCCGTGAAAGCGAGCTAATGCTAGGATGGGCGCTTAACGCCGTAGTTACTGAGCGTCTAGGCGCTTCTAATCGAGGCGACTGGCGCCTAAGAATATCTGATTCGGCCCCGTAGTGGGTCTCCCTTTATACTAGTCGATGCGGAATCTTGAACTCGAGAGAATGCACGGGCGATGCGACGCCTAGCGGCGTTGCCGCGAACTGCCGGTATTACAGGCGCCGCGCGTGCGTGTACCAATGGTGGCGCATACCGCCACAATAACCAATGAGGAAGTCCTCAGCCGTATGCAGAAACAGAAAGAACTCATGTTGGCAATCAGGGAGAGAAAGACGAGATATATAGGACACCTGATGCGAGGAGAAAGATACGAACTCCTGTGACGAATCATCCAAGGCAAGATTCAGGGGAAGAGATCCATCGGCAGGCGCCAAAATTCCTGGCTGAAAGACATCAAAAGATGGTTCGGCTGTACTTCAGTGGACATCTTTCGCATGGCCGTATCTAAAACTATGTTGGCCATTTGGATCGCCAACCTTCGAAAGGAAATGGCGTCATAAGAAGAAGATCCAGAAGAACGTATAATATATACTAATCAGGAACAATAATTACTAACGCTCATTGAGCTGCTTTCTCTGCTGAACGCTACCATAATTTTTCAACGCTCCAAAGCCTAAGTCGATCCTACTTTTAGATTAGATGACTGTTCCATAACTTGCGCATGCGCATTAGAAAAAGAGTCATGTAAGACATCTTTTAGACGACTTTTCGTTCAGTCAAACGGTCGACTTTTCGTGTAGTCGAAAAGATGTCTAAAAGACATCTTAGTCGAAAAGATGTCTAAAAGACATCTTTTCGTCTAGTCGAAAAGATGACTGTAAAAAAACATCTTTGCGTCATCTTTTAGTTTTATGTGCTGTCTGGGTTTTGTTCAAAAGATGTTATGGAGAATATTATATTTTACTTTTTTATAAAATAGCGTTAAAAAATATATTTTACTTTCTGGGTACCTTTCGTATTTGTATTTATTACTTTGATTTTTACGTCTTGTCCTAAATGGACGGTAAATTCGTGAATCATCGATCTTCTCTATTTCTAAATCATTAGATTTATAGTTTTCTGCATTTCAGACTTTAGATTTGATTTGATTTTTTTATTTGTTTAGTTTTAGCATTAAATATTTTTAAATTGTTGGATTTTTAGGCTATTATTTTAATCAATAGTATAAAATAATGATTATTGATATTTATTATTGCATACAATCGATTTGTTTGCATCGTGGAAATTAATTTATACTTTATTAATTACAATTGTTTAGGGTCCAGCAAAATATTTCCAGTAAGCCAAAGACGTCGAACATCAACAGGTCTGAAAGTTATAAGGAGCGGATACATCACAAGGTAACTAAATGCATTGTTTATAGATAGATATTCAGCCACGTGATATAAAATTGTAGCGATTATTAATTTACAATGAAGATTTTTTATTCTACCTAACTGACTATCCTTATTAATTATAATTGGTACGACGTTTCGACTATTGGTTTTGGTCAATTGTAATCGTTATTATTTTAATTTTGGTCAATCCTTTTTAAAATCACTGTAAGGAATTTGTATATGTGAGGGCTTGTGCCGTCGCAATAAGTGGATTGCGTATTTTTTTTCCTGGCTTACGCCGAAGTTTATTTTGACTTATACAGAAATGTCGATCTTCGCTGTTGAACGTAACATGACAAAACTAAAACCTAAGAAGAACGAGGGAAGAGAACAGTAGACGACGAGAGCGCTACCAACAATTTCGTAAACTAACTAAAGAGGTATACGCATGAGTCGACGGGAGCGCCCTCGTATATAGTGAATAAGAATGGGCGCGAAAGTAAATTAAACTAAAGAGTGGAAACGCAGTTAGCGTGAACAAACCGCCGCCCTTGAAAGCATCGGCTTTCAATAGAAATGCGTGCAAAAAAAATTTCTTAAATCAGACACTAGAAAAAAAAACGCTACGATAGATCGCAATGCCAATCGGTCGGATAAAGTGTTGTATGTAGCATAAATAAATAAACGAACTTATTAAATAATACAAAGCATAATATGTAAAGTTTACTTAATCATTAAAAGGAAGCAAGCATATGCGCGTTATGGGGCGTTTATAGGTTCCCTTATTCGTACGAACTGTGACAGTGCGAATAATGCCGTCGTTACCGGGATGCACTTCAGTAATCCTAACTAGAGGCCAGGATAGTGGAGGGATATTGTCCTCGATTAACAGAGCTAATTGTCCAACATGTACTGGGTTTTCCTTAGTTTGCCATTTGGTTCGTTGTTGACAGTGGTGCAGATATTCTCTTGACCAACGTCGCCAAAAATGTTGTCGCAACTGTTCCACATATTGCCAGCGCGAGAGGCGATTAATAGATACGTCTTCAAGGGATGGCTGTGGATAGGACGTCAATGGAGACCCTATCAAAAAATGGCCTGGTGTCAAAGATGTGAGATCCGCAGGATCAGTAGACATAGGAGTAAGCGGTCGGGAATTTAGAATTGCTTCAATTAAAATGAGTAGTGTTTCGAGTTCCTCATAACTAAGGTAATTTTAAAAAGATGAAGTTTACTCTTAACCGCGGCCTCCCAAATTCCGCCATGATGAGGTGCTCTGGGTGTTATAAAGTGCCAGTTGATTTTTATGCCAGTGATATAATCAATGATTTGTTTTCGACTTTGCTGATCGCTGAATAATGTCGCTAACTCACTTAATTCTCGCTCAGCACCTACAAAATTTAAGCCATTGTCCGAGTAGATATCCGTTGGATAACCTCTTCTAGAGACGAAACGTTTGAAAACATTTAGAAAGGCTTCCGTCGATAAACTAGCAGCAAGTTCGATGTGAACTGCCTTTGTGGCCAGACAAACAAAAATTGAGATGTAACATTTTAGCAACTTAGTTGTTCTTCTTGATCCGACCTTGTAGTAAAAAGGACCTGCGTAGTCCACACCGCATTTCTCAAAGGGCCGTTGAGACATTGTGATTCTAGAAGTAGGCAGATCTGCCATGAGGGTGAAAGTTGGTTTTGGTGAGCTACGGAAGCATGTGATGCACTTGCGAGTAAATTGACGAACAGTGTCTCTTGCGGAGACAAGCCAATAATTCTGACGGATGGCGGCAAGTGTGGCCTGTGGGCCTGCGTGAAAATGCCTCTCGTGCTCGTACTTGATGATGGGACGTGAGAAGGGATGTTTGCCAGGTAATAATATAGGATACTTGGCGTTGTAAGAGATGTGCGATAATTTAAGGCGGCCACCTACTCTCAAAATTCCATTTTCGTCAATAAATGGATTTAGTCGAAGCAAGCGACTCTTCTTGCTAACTTGCTGCTGTTGCGTTAGTGATTCGATATCTTCAAGAAAATGTGATAGTTGGATTCCTTTCACCAATATCTGTGTGGCATGATTTATCTCCTCAGTAGAAATCGGTTGATGTATATCAGAGATTGTAGTAGTCTGCGCATCGTCTGGTCGACTGCGCTTACGTTTTAATGCGTTAATAAATCTAAAAATGTGAGAAACTACTCGTAGGAGCTTCATGAGGCTTGAGAATCGGTTAGACAAATCAAATGACGATTGTTCAATAATGATGGCAGCGATAACCGTTGACTTATGTTCAGAAACGTTTTTCTTGTCAATAGTATGTGGAGACTCTGGCCAGTTTTCTTTGTCGAGACTTAACCATGTAGGTCCTGTCCACCAAAGAAGTGAACTGGGCAGCAGCGTTGGCATCACTCCTCTTGAAAGCAGATCAGCAGGATTATGTTGAGTACTTACATGGTACCAATCCTTTATGGCAGTTAACTGTTGGATTTCGCCAACACGATTAGCAACGAATGAAGTCCACGTGCGGCTGATAGATTGCAGCCAAGCAAGTACAATGGTCGAATCGGTCCATAAATATATTGAGCTTATTTCTCGTTTTAGAGATTTTAAAACCTTGGTGGTGAGCTGGGCTAATAGTAATGCTGCACACAACTCGAGACGTGGGATAGATAAGGTTTTGAGCGGTGCGACGCGATTTCTTGAGCAAAGGAGGCGTGTTGAATGTTCTCCATCCTGAGAAGTAGCGCGTAAATAGATGCATGCGCCATAGGCTAGCTCGCTAGCATCTGCAAATCCGTGGAGCTCTAAACACTTGTATTCATCTAGAGCAATGACTCTACGAGGTATGATAAGATTTTGCAGTGCGGATAGCTCGCTTTCATAACGCCTCCACTTGGTGAGGATGTCCAAAGGGACGGATTCATCCCAGTCCATTTTGAGACGCCAGAGTTCCTGGATGATAATCTTTGAAGTAACTGTAGTCGGACCGAGGAGACCAAGAGGATCAAAGACCAATGCGATTCTGGAGAGAATAGTCCTCTTAGTGGGTGATGACAAAGGTAGCAAGTCAACAATGCTGGAGAATTTGAACTGATCAAGATTACAGTTTCATATTAATCCTAATGTCCTCGTTTCACATTCCTTGTCGGATGAAAGAACAAACTCCTTTTGTAGAATTTGCTTGGTCCGAAGTGTGGGATCGTTCGAAGCCCATTTTCGGAGCTCGAATCGTCCTTCTTGAAGGAGTTGAAAGGTTTCAGTCTTGATGGTTAAAGTCTCTTGCAGGGTGTCCGCGCCAGAGACCATGTAATCTACGTAGAAATCGTCCAGTACTGTAGTAGCTCCAATTGGAAATTTAGTAGCACCATCCTCCGCTTGCTTCCTGATGGATCTGATAGCCAAAAAGGCCGCAGAAGCAGTGCTATATATAAGGGTGAGCGATTTACAGACCTTTATGGGTTCATCTGTAGAATTCCGCCATAAAAAACGCTGAAGACATGTTTGGCTCGGATCGACCAAAACCTGCCTATACATCTTGTTGATGTCAGCGGTTAAGGCATACTTGTACGTGCGGAATCTGCACAGAATTGAGAAAAGGTCGTCCTGAATGGTAGGACCAACCATCAGGGCATCATTCAATGAGATCCCAGTAGTCGTTTTGCAAGAGCCGTTAAATACGACCCTTAATTTGGTCGTGGTGCTTGTTTCTTTGTACACTGGATGATGCGGGAGATAGAAAGGTTGAAGGTTGCTGGTGGATTCCGAATGATGGTTTATCTCGCGCATGTGTCCTAGATTTAAGTATTCTTGCATGAAAGCCTTGTATTCAGCATAGATTTTTGGTGATTTTATAAGACGTTTTTCTAAAGACATGAAGTGTCGTGTGGCTACTTCCATGGAGTCTCCGAGATTTCTTAGCTTGTCAGGTTTGACTGGTAGTTGCACTATGAAGCGTCCTTCATTATTGCGCCTGGTAGTATCCATAAAGAGACGTTCGCATTCTTGCTCTTTAAGTGATGTTCCGGAAGAAGAAGTGATATTTTCAACTTCCCAAAATCTGCTGATTGCACGATGTAAGTCTTCCATGATAGCCAAACAACTGATAGCTGAGTTGTGTGATTGTGTGGCGTTTGCTAAAGGACCTGAAATGATCTAACCAAGATGTGTTTTTTGGAGAGTTGGTTGTGTTCTCGATGATCTGATTTGTCCTGCGCAAATAAGCTTCCAAAACAATTCTGATCCAATGAGCATGTCAATATCGCTAGGAACGTTAAAATTGGGATCGACAAGCTTTATAATGTTTGGTATCTTGACCTCGTGATGATGTATAAATCTTTGTGGTAACTGATGTGTGATCTTTGGTAGAATTATGCATTGTAGTTTTTCGCTAAATCTATTAAAACGTGATTTGACGCATACATGAATTGCCCTTTGCGCTTGAATAGATCTGTCGACTATGCCCGAAACTGACATCTGAATTGGTTGCTCTTTAATGTGTAAGCGATTGGCTAATTGCTGCGTTACAAAATTTACCTGAGAGCCGCTATCTAACAGTGCACGGCAAGAGACAACCTGATTGTTGGAATCAAATACATGTATAATGGCAGTAGATAATACGGTATTGTGAGCACGCGATTGTTGATCCGATAGGCATTGCGTAGCGATAGGCTGTGTGTCTTGTTTTGCCTCAGATGATTGAGGTTCATTCGAAATCGATGTTACAGTATTTGACGCGCTTGACAAATGTAGCAGTGTATTGTGTTTTTTCTGGCATTGCCTGCAAGTACTCGAATTGCAATCTCTGGATCGATGCGCAGTAGACCTCAAGCAATTCATGCACAATTGAGCCCTTTTTACAATCTGAATTCTTTTTTCGACTGGTAATTTGAGGAAAGCCTCGCAGTGATACAAAGCATGATTTTCTTTGCATTGAGGACAAGAGAAATTAGATGTGATAACATTCGTGGCAGAAAGACTCTTTGATTTGTTGGAAGGCTTTGACGAAATAGCAGATTGGCTGACTGACATCTTTCCAAAAATTGCATCGAGCGCCTGGCAGCGCTTTGAAAGAAAATCTGTCAGTGACTTTAGGTTAGGTACCTCATTATCGGGAATACTGGTTTCCCACGCTTTTTTGGTTGTAGAATCAAGCTTAGAGACAATTATGTGAATAATCAAATCATCCCAAGACTCTGTGGGTCTTTTTATGGCTTTAAGAGCCCGTAAATGATTGAGAATGGTGTCTAATAATTCGCGTAGATTAACGTGATTCTCTTTTGTTAGCGCTGGTGCGTCGAATATGGCTCTAATATGCTTTTGAATGATCCAGCGCTTGTTATCGAAGCGTTCCTTTACCGCCGTCCATGCTTCATGGTAGTTATCCGATGTGGTTTCGATAGATTTTATTATTTCTGCTGCTTTGTCCTTGAGAGATGAACGCAGATAATGGAATTTCTCAATTTCCGTAAGAGCATCGTTGGTGTGGATTAACTTCTCAAAAGTGTCCTGATATGAATACCAATTGTCATATGCACCTGAAAAAACTGGAAGGTCAATCTTTGGTAATTTAATACGCGATTCTCTTGTTCCGTTGGCAAATGCGTTGCCTTCACGAAATGGCGTGGCTCGATCCTCGTGACGATCAAAATGTTGTAAAATTGATTCATAACGCGACATCAAGTTAAAATATGGAGTCTCAAAACTATCTCTGTGTTGTATTTGCTGTGCGAGAAGGGCATCTTTGTCAGTGATTGATTCGTCTCCATTTTCGAGAGGTTCTATTCTGGTTTGAATGAGATCGAATTGATTCCACAGCTCGGATAATTTATTTTTACGTTCAGCAATATCGTGTCGCGAACCTTGTTGTATGTTGAAACAATCTAAGTAAGTTTTCAGACGTGTTGCAGCGGCTCTTATGTGTGTTCGCTTGGACTTGGCTTCTGAGAGTGTCATTGAATCCATCTTATAAATTTGTAACTAATGCATCTAATCACAGAGACCGCTTAGAGACAAAATGCTAGTGCTATGCAAAGCGTAAACGAAATATGTATCAATGGCCGATCAATGGCACAGGAAATGGCTGACCGTTAGTCCAAATGCGACAAATCTGGCGATTGGCTTACCTCAATAACGTGCGTGTTGCACGAACAAAGATCAACAATGAGAATGCTCTGGCAGTAAAGCGTTCTTACCCGTAATGCAGCTTAGGCCTTGTGGCTACTTGTAGGTTATGTACCTTTGAATACGAAATTCCTGAAATATCAATCTTTGCGATACTGAAATTCGTTGTGCATGTAAGTCCGTATGGCTTCCGTAGGTTGCTGGCTCTTTTGTATGTATCCGAAATATCCGAAAGAATCCGAAATATCCGGCTCGAAGGACCATGTATATGTGAGGGCTTGTGCCGCCGCAATAAGTGGATTGCGTATTTTCTTTTCCTGGCTTACGCCGAAGTTTATTTTGACTTATACAGAAATGTCGATCTTCGCTGTTGAACGTAACATGACAAAACTAAAACCTAAGAAGAACGAGGGAAGAGAACAGTAGACGACGAGAGCGCTAACAACAATTTCGCAAACTAACTAAAGAGGTATACGCATGAGTCGACGGGAGCGCTTTCGTATATAGTGAATAAGAATGGGCGCGAAAGTAAATTAAACTAAAGAGTGGAAACGCAATTAGCGTGAACAGAATTTATTGCGGAAAATATCTCAGCCAGGGTTCGAACTTGGACTTCCCTACATTCCGTGACGGGCGTCTTTACCAACTCGACTGAGGCATGTGGTGATATTGCAATAACTAGATCCAGGTTCTCACCTTGGCTTGGCAGGGATAATATTTTTCGCAATAAATTTTTTACAGTGATTTTAAAGAGGATGCTTATTAACATCGAAAGTTACATCAATTGAGAAGGACCAAAACCTATGGTCGAAACGTCATGACGATTATAATTAATAAGGATAGCTAGTTAGGTCAAATAAAAATTCTTTATTATTAATTATTCACTGATGAAGTAAAAGTTTCTGATGTGATTTGATTATTATATTATTATATGGAAGTATCAAAACTTAAAGATCAAATTTAATATAATTTTTATTTTTTTTCAAAAAAGCTATGCATAATTATAATATATGGAATTTTAATCACAAATGATTGCATGTCCGAATTGGGCATGGAGGACATGGAGGAATTAAGATCACGGAGTTTGTTTGGTCTCAATGAGTTAATGTAAATGCGATTATAATATTAGATACATTTTTGTATAAACTGTAAAATTGACTTTGTTTTACAATGGTTTATATTATAACTTCCTAAAATGTCGATTATTTCTCTTAAGAATATCTAATATTTATTATATAATTATTAAAATTAAAGTCATGAGCTACGTGATATTTTCTGCACATTTTTCAAATGTGCAGAATGTTTCTTAATATTTTGAAATATTGTAAACTGTTAGCACGTGGATCATTTAGCATATGCCGCTACGTTATTCGGTAGAGAAGAGATCAATGATGTTAGTGTAGTTCTCATTTAAATTTAATTTGTAATTAAAATTGCGTTTCTCCAATTACAGCGACAATTGAGAGAAAAAAGAAAGACCAGTGATCCGAATCTGTCCAAAACAAAGTAAGTAGTTTCGAATGTTTATTATTATTGTTAAAGTTGACTATAAATTCTCGAATTATTGAATAATAATTTAATAATAATATGAATTTAATAATAATTCGAAATTCATAGTATTTTGTGCAATTGTTCTCACTAACCATATAACGTTAAAAGCAAAAGACCATGTAATTTTTTTCTTCACAAACGTGAAAATAAATTAATTCTTTCATGTTTTTTGCTATCCGTATTTGATAACATAGATATTTAATATTATGTTCTGGACTGAAGGGAGAGTTTCTTACATATTTTACTACTTAGCGTAGGTAATGAAAGAACCAATTTATTTTGATAAATATGAAAAAGAATTTATCAATTTTTTAAACGACATGAATACGTCATAGTTTTGTAAGGAATCTAGAGCCTTAATTTGAACAAAATCTTCTATTTTCAATCTTTGCGTCCAGTCCTTTTGTTAGTAAATACTAGGATATTAACAATTATTATTTATTTGTATTCATTGTGTTAGTTTAGTATTTTGGATATACCTTCCTTCTTAAACATCTCCTCGGCGTCAGCTCTGCGGTCAAATGTACACTATCACTATTTGACATCTGGCACGACTGTCACTATAGGTTATAACTACTGAGTGCGTTGAACGCGCTGTACCGTGTCTTTTGATAACCTCCTGGCCGATAAATCTATATCGACCTAATTTACCTAAATAGAAATTTTCCTCCTGACCGATAAGTCTATCGACCTAATTTACCTACTAGATCGATAATAATGCGCGCGCGACTTATCGGAAATCAAGAGCCATCTACCGTTGAAAGTAGTGAAAGTTACGTTTCTCTGATTGAGAGACGACGACGACGTATCTTAATATGAAATTTTCACATTTGGACTTTGCATCGCAATATCTCCGCTCGTAGGACACGTAGCGGAAAAATAAAAACACTCTTCTTTATAAATCGACCCCAAGCTATCGATCAAGCCTACTTAGAACTTGATCCGTTCACTCGTTATTGAGATCTCAACATCTCGAGTACTCGCAACTCGTCGCGTCGCGTAAAAGAGTCACGGTGCGGTCTCGCTTCGCGTGTACTTGGCGCGAGACACTACTGTGTCTCTTGATCTAATTAATTTCGTTATTTATTTCTATCTTTCTCCGCTTTCTGCTGAGAATTAAGGATGTTCTGGCGTTAACTTTCTAACATTGACAATATCCTGAAAATTTAATATATTGTTTCTATTTATTATTTAAACATTTGTGCAAAACCTGAAACCGATTCTCTGACCGGTTCACAAGTTATTCGACTTTTAAATTTTGCATGTGTTCTTATGGAATATAGCATCATATTCCCACTAATATAAATGAAATTATATAGAAACACCATTGTCAATATTCTGAAACTTTTTTTATGTGTAAATAAAATACTGAGCAACGTGTCTAAAAAAAGTTGATATTGATTGACTATCTCGTTCTCGAGCTATTAATAAAAAAGCAATGCAAAATTCAGAAAATAGGCTATGATACACACTTTGACTCCCGAAACGTGGCAACAGTGTAACCTGTATCTAACCTAACTCGCGTTGGTGCCGGGTGCAGGAGGGCTAACGAAAATAGAAAAATAAACTAATGGAGTGCGGTGTTGCCTGTTTACCACATTATATTAGACATTCTATTTTGATTTGTATAAAGGGCTACAAAGATAAATATTATGCCAATGACATTTTTTTTACATATCTTATGTGTTTTAAAGTATTATTCTTTGTCCGGTATATATTAAATATTACTAATATACACAACGTTTCTTCATTTCTTACCAGTTGATTTCAGGTGAAATTCGCGTCTAAAAGTTCTTGCTGACAATTACAAAATTTGCAAAATATGCAATATATTTATTTGTAGTGCCAAATATATCATACTAACTGCATTATTTAAGTCCTCTACACTATACGAGCACATCAATTTCAAAAAACCAAAAATTTTTGAGTCTATATAAGATTAGCTCGGGAAGTACGTACGGAAATTAAAAAATACCGTTTTTGTAAAAATGGTGCACGTTTGAACAAAAAGTTTTATGACCTAAAAATGAGTGGCATTACCCCTTAAACGTTTTTATTTTCTTATTGACATTATCCGATTAGCAGAGCTTCGGTAAACTCGATCATCTTTTAGTTAGATCTATTATGAATATTTGTGAGATAATACAATTCATATATTGCCAGTCAGAGTCGATTATTACTACTCCTTTTTATGAATATTTTTCTCGTAACATTTATTAGCTCTTATAATAACTTATCTAATATATAACAACTTATCTAAGTCTAATTAATTTAATATGAGGCCACATCTCTATCTTCTGTCATATTTCTGCGCATTTTTTATTGACTTTAAAGTTACATTTGTGAGTTACATGTGTGTTGTACTCTGTTTTTATTCAATGCTGAACATCTTTCTTAAGATTTTTTCTTTTTCAAAGACACACAATGTTATTTATCGACTTAATCAAGTTCAAGTTTACGTTTCAGATGTATGATAATACTGTATGCTAATACTGAAAGAGTCAGAATTCTTTAAAACTCTAGTGTTTTATTTTCGTGATGCCTATTGAGGTGACTAACATATATTTGCGAGTGTTATATTTTTTTATCTTTTTATTTTGTCGGAACTACTGTTGATTGTGTTTATTAATGACTTTAAGTATATCAAACAGTCTAAAATCTTAAATCATGTTTAAATTATAATTGCCGGCTATGATATTCTGTCCGATGTCTTTCTCCCTTCTAAGATAGAGGTAATTCTTTTTGTCTTAGCTTTATACGTTCTTAGGTTTATATTCTACCGTACTTGCGGTAATATAAATAAAACTTTCGCGCATCATTTACCGCGCTGGTTCTTAGTTAGCTCGGTTTATTCGTGCGGATTTTCCATTGGAACTTATACTTCACATTTAAAATTTTTATTTTTAAAATATTCTCCACAGTGACAATAAAAAATTATTAATCCTAATTTTTTATGGATTTTAATTCTACGCTCTAAATTAGAAATATTTTAGCAGGTACCTAATTTTTCGCTAAACTCCTTCCTAAAGGCCCAACATTTTGGGCCTTTTGGAAGGGGTTTAGCAAAAATTGACTTGATACAAAATATTTCTATCTTGAGCCGTAGAATCAAAATCCGCAATAAAAAATGGGGATTAATATAAGAAAAAATTGACTTGGGCCTGACTGAGCCCATATAAGGCCCCAGGCCCACAATGTGAGTACACTCCTGAATAGCTATTTCAAAACCCTACAACTTTTATCAGAAACACTTTTTCAATATTTTGCGTTTTTAATGCGTTTTTAATGCGTTCAAAATTCAGAAAATTGTTTTTCTTTACAAAAACTTGCACCAATAGCAGGGTAGCAGCTAGTAACAGCAGTTTTTTGTTGTTTTCATTAAATAATACTTCTACAACATACAATATGTCTGGTCGCAGAACTCTACAGAACTCATAAACTTTTCTCTACGTTTCTTAAATTTTCCGTTGCAATTTTACGTTCATTTTCGTACAAATCATTGTTTATTGATATTACATAAATTATTACTATAAATTTTGTAATACGTGATAATATTCTACTTACTTCCAGCTGTCGAATCCATTTTTTAGATTTGGAATTGTTTTATTTTTATAGTTTTGGCGTCCTCCTGAATAAAACGTTTAGAACTCGGCTCCGAACACGACACGTCTTGTTCGAGCGAGCATCACTTTTGAACTGAAGTGTACGAGCAGGTATAAGGGATAGGACGCTCTTTAGTCTAGAATTTGACCTTCGGACTATTACTCAAACAAACCCACCACTTTAAATCCTCGGAATCGAAACTTTATTTTTCGACTTTTGGCCAGCTTTTTGGGATTTGGCCTCACTGCGCGCCGCGTCGCGTAGTGTTTTCTTTCCACTATTCTATCGAAATTGTTTATCTTCCATTATTTTTCGACGTAAACACAATACATATATATATGAATTTATTGTATATCCCCTCAGAGTTTACAAGGCGTTTTTGTGAGGAACGTACCCAAACCTCTTACAAAAAACAGACCTCTTACAACTAATCTTATTCTACCTTAACCACTAATCCTTACTAACTAATCACCCTACCTATCTACACACACACACGCACACGCGCACACGGGCACGCACACGCACGCACACGCTCGCAATTTCCCTAGCCTATGAACTTCCGTTTCCGTTTACAATTGTTAGCTTCTCACTCATGCCCTCTCTCTCACTCACTCTCCCTCCCTTTCCTCCCTCTCTCCATCCCCCTCATCCCCCAACACCTTTCCAACCATTTCCTGCCACGGTCTCCCTCCTCCCCAGTCCACACATTTCTCCCACACATGCTCCCACGTCTCGTCCCCACCTCCACAAACCCTGCACTTTTTTTTCTCCTCTGCCTCCCAGTATTTCCCTCCCCTCATACCGTTCCCCAGTCTATACCTGGCCACCCTTTGCCACCTACTTTCCCCCAGCTCTTTTTTAAATACCCCGGCACCCTTTCTTCCTTCACCATGCCATACCACCTATTAAATTTTGCTTTTCCTATTTTCTTCCACCTCTCCTCTCTTTGCCTCTGCCTTTCTCTCCCACACAAGTCTTTCCCTCTCCACCTCCCTTTTTCCCTTAACTCTTCTACCTCCTCCATTTTCCATCCCCTACTCTCCACAGATTCCCTTCTCTCTTTCTCCCAACCCTTTAAACTCTCCCCTCTTTTCGCCCTTCTCATTTCCTCCCAGCACTCTCTCGCCAGTTCCCCTCTTTTTCCCTACTCCAGCTTTTTCTCATACCCCCATGCTCTCATAACTGCCCTTCCTCTTAGTTTCTCCCTTTGCACCTCCTCCCTGATCATATACCCAAGTGCACCTTTCCACTCCCAACATCCACCTTATATACCTTTCCTGCAACCTCTCTATCTCCCCTCTTTCCCTCCACCCCATATTTCAACTCCGTAATTTATCACCGACCATATCAACCTATCAAATAACCATAGTCTCCTGCTCCAATTTCCACCAAACTTCCTCTTTCTAATCCCCCATACCTATCCTAATAACGCCGCTCCTCTCCTTATTCTCTCTCTTACGTGCTTGTCCTGCCTCCCATTATACTTTATTACATAACCCAAATAACAAAATTTCCTCACCTCCTCAATTACCCTACCCTTCCATCTCCAGCTCACCTTTTTCCACTTTCCACCCCCTTCCTACAACGCATTACTTTTGTTTTTTTACTATTCAATATCAGCTCCTTTCTATTCAAATAATTCTCTAATTTTCCCATTATTCCCTTCAAACGAGTCAAACGCTGCCTTCAAGTCCACGAACAGCACCACTATCTTCTTCTTCTTCCCATTTACCTGCCTATTTATTAAGTAATTTAACACATAGATGTTGTCCGTGGTCCCTACTCCTCTCTTAAACTCTGTCTGACTCGGCGGTAGCAAGCCCTTCTCTTCTACCTCTTTCCTCAGTCTTTCCGCCAAAACAGCCGCATACACCTTGTACGCTGTTTGTGCTAAAGTCACCCCTTTATAGTCCTCTACTTTCTCCCTTTTTACCTATGAGCACTATAATTCCCTCTCTCCAATCTTCCGGCCATCCCTCTCCTCCACACCCTATTACACACCTCCCACAACTATTCCTTTACCACCTCCCCTCCTAACTTCTATACCTCATTTAGGATCCCATCACTTTCCATCGCTTTTCCCTCCCTAAGCTTTCCTACCACTTTCCACACCTCCTCTCTTCTTATTTCCTCCTCTTCCTCTTTTATCTCACCCTCTCTCCTTGATCCCATGACCACCCTCCCTTCCATTCCTCCCAACAAATCTCTAAAATACCTATCCCATTCTTGCATACTAATTCCCTCGTTCAATCTCTTCCTCCTCTTCCTTTCCCTATTTACTACCTTCTATACTAATCTATACCTGCCTCTCTGTCCTTATCTCTTTTACCTCCGCTTCCCATCTCTTCACTTCCCTTCTTTTTTTCTTCTCACACAGCTTCTTCTATCGCTGTTTTTCCTCTCTATAACTGTCCTCATTCCCTCCTTCCCTTCTCCATTTCCTTAGCATGAGCCTAACCTTTCTCTTTCCTGCCTTACATTTCTCATCCCACCAGCCCCTTTCCCCTCCCTCCTTTCCCTTCCCATTCACTTCCCTTAATGCCTTTCCTATCCTCCCTTTCAGCCCCTGCCACTCCTCTTCCACGCCCCCTCTCTGAAATTGCTTGTCCCCCCCTAAATCTTTAAATTTTTTCCTGTCCTCCTCCGACCTCTCCCATTTCCGCCCTTCCTCCCCTTCCTTTTACCCGAACTGTCCTCCACTCCTTCTACCCACGCCGTTACTGGCTGGTGATCTGAGTCGACTTTCGTTTCCACCTCTATCCTTTCTATCTTCTCCCTTGTCCTCCTGTCCCCCAACACGTAGTCAATCATCGACTCCCCCCTCCCACCTTTATACGTCCATTCTCCCTCCTCATGTCCTCTAATTCCCCCGTTAAAAATAGCCTACCCATGCTCCTCCAAAAACCTACATAGCTTTCTTCCCTCCTCATTTATCTTACCATCTTTCGATCTTCTTTCCCCTTCTCCCTTCTCTTCTTTTCCCTCTTTTACGAATCCATCCTCCTTCCCCGTCCTTGCGTTAAAATCCCCCCCTATCAACACCCTCACTCCCCTCTCTATCTTCTCCACCCATTCCTTTAGCTCTTCCAATTTCTTATCCATATCCTTATTTATATACACTCCTACTATCCTCCACCACTCTTCCCCTAACTTCACCTTTATCGATAGCATCCTTTCCTTATTTTTTTTTGTCCTCTCTTTTTCCATTTTGACCCCTACCCTCACCCCTACTGTCATTCCTCCTACCGCCCTTCTCTTCCGATTCTTCCTCCCCGCTTTTTGCATTTCCCATACGTAACCTCTCGGCAGCCTTTCCTTTATCTTTTCCCATCCCTTTCTATCCACCCACGTTTCACACAACATCATTACATCTCATTCCTCCAGACCCTTCCAGAACTCTTTATCTTTATTTGTTAACCCCGCCACATTAAAAAAAAGCCACCTTATATATTCTCCTTCCCTCCTCTCTCTCTTCTCTCCCTCCCTCGCCTCCTTCCGCCCCTTTTCCTCTAGCACGACCTCCTTCTTTTAACTCCACCTGCATCCCCTCCAATTTTTGTTCCAAATCTTCTATCCTTTTCTTAAACTCCCCTCTCTCCCTACTTCATTTCTCCTCTCTTTCCCTTAGCTCGTTCCTTATCTTCTCTACTTCTTCAACCATTGCCTCCCTTTGCCCGTTCGCCACCTCCTTGAATTCCTCTCTCAATCTCCTTAACCCCTCCCTCAACTCCTCTCCTAATTTTCTCAACAGCTTTTTTGTGTCCATATCTTCCTTCCCTGGTGGCGTCCTCACTACCTTCCTGCTTTTCTTAAAAAAGTTCTATGGCCGTACTGTTTTCCCATGCTAGTCCCGAACTTCCCAGTATTCCCTAGCTCTTGACCCTAGCGCTCTATCTTCCTCCTCTTCTACGTCTGTCTCTCTAACCTTAACCTTCTTGTTTCTCTTCTGCCTCCACGGGCTCTCTCTCTGATCCCTCCGCACTTCCTCCACTCTCACACCTGAGAGAGAGATCTCACTCTCTGTTCTCTCCCCTCGCTCGCCACACTTTCTCTCTCACCTTACCCCTCACCCTCACACTCGCACTCCACCTTTCACACACAAAATCCGTCGTCACACCTAACCAACCGGAAACGGAAGTCCCGTAAATACATAACCTCACTCAAACACATGGCACTGGCATGATAGCTGCCTACAGCGAAGAGATGCAGTGTCGCGACATTTCTCTTGTACGAATGTCAACTGAAGTCAAATCTTGAACTGTTTACATTTATCAGTAGCTAAATTGATACATAATCGAATGAAAAGTTACATTATAAAATCAGCAATTATGCAAGTGTCTAGAATATATGCATAAAAATGGTCTTTCTAAAAAAAAAAAAAAAAAAAAAAAAAAAAATCGTATATTGACTCATACGGTACTAGCCGAACCACCTTAAGTCAAAAAGTCTTGTCCGCACGTCATAAACCCTTCACTTTTATCTCCGACAAACAATTATCGAGATATCATAAGCTAAATATTGAAAGAGTTACCAAGTTTTCCTTGAATATCTTAAAGTATTAAACAAATAAAAAATGTTTCAGACAAAAGTTACTTGTTTTTTTTGTTACGTAGAATATACTGCCATTACAAAAAACGTAGATTTCTATTTTAAAAAATTGATCATGAAATGACCTTGAAATTTTCCACCAAATAAAAAACAATAAATACCATAATATGAAACCCTTGAAATCAGATAATTTTTGTCTGAACAATTTTTATCAAAAATGTCGTGTTTCTGAGATAAAATTTGTTATGCTTTATGTTCGATTATAATATAACGTAGCATACAGTGAGATCGCGTATAAGTTTCGGTCGCACGCACATCCGTCCGGTAAGACGTTCGGATAGAAAGAGCCTCTCCGTTCGCTTAAGCGCGCTCCAAACGCTCCTGCGCGAGATATCCCGGCGCCGCACACGTGCTACTGTGGGTGCGGTCCACTTAACATTCACAACGCTCGCGAACATTATTCGTCCTTGTTTAACATTTGACAAACAACAAGGATGAAATGATTCCACGAGCTTTGCGAGCGTTAAGTGGACGCACCCTATGTAACTTGTCACGCATCGCCAGCGTGCGCTCTTAGCGTCTGATTTGAAATTATATATTCTAACACACCCCCGTAATTTCAAATCAAACATGATGTTCGCACAAGCTTTAGCCAAGCCTGATCTCGTTGAATGCTGAGAATAATCGACAACACATAGCCGAATAAGACTTTAACTTTCAGTTTGAAAAGTAAGCAATATATAATGATTCAGAGAAGTACATGACATAAATCAAATAAGTATGCAGTTTAGAATATCAATATGTTAGAGAATACTTTATTTATAAGATCAAATAATATTAGAAACAAAAAAGGTCATTATCTTAAAATAATATATGAACTCAGTATATGAAAGTATCTTCACAATTAAAAATGTTAGCCATTTCTTTTAATATTCATGATAGAATCTAATTTGTAATTTTTATATTCAATACAGGAAGAGAAAGGTATTGTTCAATAATAAAGTTTTATAATAGCAAACTGATATCTTAAATTTGTAGAATATTTAACTAAGCAGTTATTTAACTGAACTTTATTTCAAAGGACGTGCAAATTAATTAAATTGCATTTGTGCATTTAGAATTCATTTGATGAATAAAATCTTATTCCAAGTCATCGGTGTTGATAATTCGTATTTCTGAGAATGGAACTCGAAAATCAGATAATGACCTTAAATTCTAAAGAAATATTCTTAAACTAAGACACAATTATACATTAGTAAGTTGTCTCTATTCAAAGTTCCGAATAATACCAATAATATATTAAAACCATCTGAATAAATGATTGCAAATATTATTTAATAAATTAGTAGTGAAAGAACGACTTTAGTATAGTTAATCAACTTTAATATTACTAATATTGCGACGTGCGATATTATATTGAGATGAAGAAGAAAGTAGCAAATAATATCAAATCGTGAACTGATCATTTAATTAGAACTTTAAATATGAAACGTTATCGTGAATATTTAATCCCGAGATTGTTTACGAGACATTATATATATTTATATCTCGATGTAAACTACGCCGGGTTGATCTCATATAATGGCGGTCGAAGGAGCAATATTACGTATCTTCATAAAGTATGACTAGTTCCGGAGTCATTATGACGGATGGTAGGAAAGACAGGAGAACATACCTTAAAAATGCAAGACTGTATCCTGAAAATAAATGAGAGCAGATCCCATCAATCTGTTAACGTTCTTAACGTTCTCAATAGAAATATCCACACGGCGATCGTTGTAAGCGATCCCGCTAATAAGGTTCGTAGAGCCACGATAGTATACCGCGTGATTAATGTATTTCCGGCATGTCCATACTATTTTATCTTTTGCCTGAACCTGAATAGAAAAGGCCACAAAGATGAAAATCAATCACTAATAGCAGGACGAATACGTACTCGGCCGGAAATACCCCAAGGTCTACGCACCTGAATATGAGAAGGAAGATTCGAAGGATCGATGTGAGAGAGAAGATCCGAAGGATCGATGTGAGAAGGAAGACCGGAAAGATCGTTCCCTTGTCGCGTAGGAAGGCGACAAGGGAACGCTCAGTCCACACTATTTACCATGAGATTTACAGAGTTTATAATAGTTTCAATAATAATATTCTTTCCTTTGATCATCGACTTCCCAGATCCAGACATGATAATTACACTTTACATTTTATTCACACTTTACATATTGATATTAGGAGCGGGAGTAGATCCGCGACCGATCCGCGAGTGACGGTCTAAGTTTTATGATATTTAATTTTATTATTATCCCAACTACAATGATAACGAGCAGGAGAAATTCCTGAGTATATTTTATAACGAAGGTTCACATATTTCAGAGCGTTTAAGACATTTACACCTGTATTACACTCTACGGTACTAGATACACTTATACAGGCAATGAGCCGACTAAAACACATAGAGACAACTCTCACACGGGTAAGAATTCCCATAACTTATTTTCAGTCATTTCATGACGATTCACTAATATACATAACGTTAAATAATAAATAAAAGGCCTTCAGCCGATTTGGTGCACGTGGTGCACACCTTCAACACTCATTACATTTAATATTGATAATTTATAGAGTTTATTACAAAGAACGACCCATTTGGTCGAATAAGAGTTTAATACATTAATTTACAACATTTAGAAGCATTTTGAGCAGTTACACTTTTTAATTACACTTTCTACACCTCCTTGCGTCACTGTAAGACGCGCCTGATCCGCTACTGGGTATACCTCAGCGGCACCGATCCGTCCCAACGCGATGCAGTAATTCCACCGTTCCTTGTCACAGGAAAGTCGATTAATTCCAAGCAAAGACAGAGAACGTCCGAAGGACCAAGCACACGCACCAGACAGACAAAGTCTGTTGAATCAATGATTTCGCTGCTATAGCAACTCGTAAAGAAAACCGAAGAAGATCGAGACTCGCGCGATCGTACCAGTCTCATGAAAACTTCGTATGCATTACATTCGACCTCTCGATATACATCTCGAATTCTCGACTCTCTCAGTATTTTTTAAACACACGATCTCTGTAATTTTAAATCACAAACACAATCGCCATAATTTCAAATCAAACCCTAAGTTAGCTGGCGGAACAAAAAAATTATTGACTTAGAACTAAGAGCTCATTTTACATTAACCTAACAAACTCGTTCTGTGCAATACAAATTTATTCGCACTAAGCGGTTTCGTAAATATATCCACCTTCGCACTAAGCGGTTTCGTAAATATATCCACCGTTTGATTCAGTCGGACAGTAGAGCAATTTTAACAATCCTTCCTTCACTTTTTCGCATATGAAGTGATAATGAATGTTAATGTTTGCTTCTTTTATTCAATTTTCCCGGCTCTATCAGTCTAATAGCACTCTGGTTATCTATATTCAGATCTACGTTTACTTTATATCCATAGAGTTCTCTGATCAAATTCTTTATGTACAGTATTTCTTTGCAACATTCAGCTGCAACAATAAACTCAGCTTCTGTACTCGACAAGGCTATTATGGGTTGCTTCCGAGAGCACCAATCGGAGCTCTTTCAAAGAACATAGTGTAACCAGTGGTGCTTTTTTGTGTCTCTACATCGCTAGCGTAGTCCGCGTCACAAAATACGTTTAACATTTTTACATCGCTTCGTTTCTTATTCTAACCCTATTCTAACCCTAATTTATCGCTACCTTTTAAGTATTTAAAAATACGTTTTAGTTTTACAAGACATCGCTTTTCGTAGGGTTTTCTACTTCCCTGCTTAGTCGATTTACTGAATATGCGATGTCCGGCCGAGTTTTGTTTGCCAGGTACAAAAGACTTCCAATGGCTTTTCTAAACGAAAAAAACAATCTCCTTGGTATTTTGATCGTCCAGCTTATCGGCATCACATGGCGGTACGGTACTTATTTTGGCATCCTCCATTCTGTACTTTTTCAACAAATCTGTAACATATGTCTGCTGATTTAACTTTATACCTAGCTCATTTTTTTCAATTTGTATCCCGAGAAAACTGCGAAGATCGAATGTCCATTTAGCTTCGAACTCTTTTTCTAATTGTGCGATAAACTTTCTTATTTGTTCAGCATCTTGCCTCAAAAGTAAACCATCATCCACATAGAATGCTAGTATGAGGTTCTCAGCTTCATTTATCCATATTGTAGAGTCAGTTCTAACCGGTCGGAGACCTTTCTTTTTCAGAAACAAAGTAATTTTTTTTTCCAACATAACGGGGCTTGTTTCAAACCATATAATGCTTTTTTTAACTTACATACTTTATTACCAAATGTGAAACCTTCCGGGGTCGCATATATATTTCTTCTTTTAACTCGCCATGCAAAAACGCAGTCTTTATATCGAATTTTAAATAACAATAATTACGATTAGCAATTAATGCAAACAATATTCGCAGGGACGCACTGTCTAGAACCGGACTGTAAGTATCTACGTAATCTACACCCTGTCATTGTTCACAACCTCGTATAACTAATCGCGCCTTATAAGTTCCATTATCTTTGATTGTAAATACTCATTTATTACTGAGTAATCTTTTATTTCCTACCTCTCTTCTGGTTCGACCAGCTCCCAGGTTGAATTGTTCTGTAGTGACTCCTTTTCTCTACGGATGGCTTCTTCCCATCTCTGCTTATCAGGTCCTCTTATAGCTTCCTGGTACGTTAGCAGGACATGTTTATCGAAGCGTTCCGGTTTCTTCCTCGTTCTCCTAGATTTTCTCAGATGGCCCGACACTGACCGGCTTGCTCTACCAGGCTCTTCCTCCGCCTCTGATTCAGAATCATGTGATTAATCTGTTGTACATGTGTCTTGAAAAGGTTCATCTTCTTCCGACGAATCTTCTATTTTCACAACCTCATCTCCTTCTTCTGCATCTTCTCTGTCTTCTTCATCATGTGCAGTCTCTTCCATTTCTTCGGTTTTTTCATCTGATTCTTCCGAATGTAGTTTCTGTTATTTAATCAGTTTTCTTTTCTTCTCATCAAATACTACATCTCTCTTCTTACGATGATTTTTCTCTTAGAGACGTCCCACAGTCTGTAGCCATTAGGACTGTATCCAACGAAGACGAACTGTTTGCTGCGCTCATCCAGTTTCTTCAAGCTTCCCAACTCCTTGGCGTAGGCTTTACATCCAAATACGCGACAATTTGACAAATCCGGCTTCCTGCTCATTCACAGTTGACAGGGCATGACTTGCAGTGACTCAGTCGGACTTCTGTTCAAGACGTAGGCTGCCACTCGGACTGCTTCGCCCCACATTTCTTTCTTCAGGCCAGAATCGAATATCATGATTCATGGCTCTTGCCATTTCCAGCAAAGTCCTATTTAACCGCTCAGTCCTACCGTTCTGTTGCGGGGTATATGGCACTGTATAGTCCAGCTTAATCCCCTTCTGTCTGCAGTACGATTTCAGTTTCTCATTTGTGTATTCAGTACCATTATCGCTTACAATTAGATATTTTTGTATTCCCCTTTGACTCCGCTTCTTACACGTATTCTTTGAATCTTTCACAAATACTTCAAATTTTCCTTTTATTAGGTAGACTGTCGTATGATGTGTGAAGTCATCTAGAAATGTTACAATATATCTATTGCCGTCCCATGTAGTCGGATCAATCAGACCACAAACATCTGTGTTCACTATTTCTAGCGCTCTAGTTGCCCGAGTTCTCTCTTGTAAATGGCTCCCTCGTTTGCTTCGCTCGCATGCATACGTCACATATGCCGCTTTCCTCAACTATGTTCTTCTCCTTTAGCATCAATCCATGGGACATTTTCAGTAATTTTTTCAGTTGGCTGTTTCCAATATGGCCTAGTCTTCTGTGCCACCGAGTTCCTTTTCTCCGCACACAGGGCATGACCCGTCTCAGACGAAGCATGTACTTTATATAGATCTTTCGAGTTTCTGTAACCTTGTATATATTTAGTGTTTCCTTTGGTCACGTGATGTCCGCCGTAGCGAGCACACGCGTTTAACCTAAAGAGCGTTTTGAATAGTCTTATTTATATTAGTTAGGACGTGTAGAGCAGTTGAGAGAGTAGTGTAGGGGGTATTTGAGGTTTCGTAAATCGGAGCGAGGATAGGAAAAGTGAAAGAAGACTGGGAATCACCCCTTCTCGGAGGGGGGGGGACAAAATTAAGAGCACAGTAGTGAAGACGTACGGGGGGAAAGGAAAAGGCATCGCCAAGGAAACGATGAATGTCTGGGATGATATATCTCGAATAATGGAGGGAGTAGAGAGACCGGCAGCCAGCAAAGAGGAGGATGTGCTGAAAATGGAAAACACAGGGGGAATGGAGAGAAAAGAAGAAGAATGGAAATTAGTTCAGGAAAAAAAGATGACACTCGTAAAGCGCGCCAAGCGACAGGAAGAAGGGACGGCCATGATGGCCAGCGACAGGGAAGATGCAGCTAACAACCAATCGGCGTTAGCGTCTCTCAACACGGAAGATTCGATCTACGAATCAGCGTCGAGTATGGAAGTGGAAGAGGAAAACATGCAAAAGTTGGCTTTCACGGCTAAAGAGCGGGACAACGTAAATAGTATCAGTGGTGTGAAGGTTACCGAAGAGAGAATAGAAGGAAATAATTACGAGAAAACGGTGGAAGAAGAAAGCAAGATGCAGGTAGCAAGGAAGGAGGAATGCCTTAATCGTATGGGGATATTGAAGAAAATCAGTGAAATTGATGCATCCGAGATTACGGGTCAGAGTCGAGATAAGTTCGAGGAAGGTTCCAACGGTTCTTTTAAGTTAGTATTGAAGCTTGAAAATGATAGAACTCAAACGAAAAGAGGTAAGAACTATTTTAAAATATGGAAAATGTTAACGAGAAGTAAGATTTATACGGATGATAACACATACGTTAGCAGGTTTAATAAATGTAATGAAGCTAATACATGTTTAGAGACAGTGAACCGGCTTTCGGAAGAGGTTGGCATTACGGCCAATATAGAGCAAAGAGGGACGAAATTTGTGGGCGTAATCACGGACTGGCCGGACAGCGTAGTAGATCTCTGGGACTCTATAGACGATCACAGTGAAATAGAAAGAATAGGACGCATGTATAGGAAGAAGTGGGACAAAGAGACCAAGAAAATGATAGAGGAGGATACAGGAAACATAATAGTTACATTTAAAGGAGATAGAGTTAGACAAAGGATAGATCTATTTGGAAACAGGACGTCAATCAAAATAAGGCCTTACATAGCGGCTGTAAAACAATGCTTTAAGTGCTTTAGATTTGGACATATCAAAACCGTATGTAAGAGTGAGGAAAGGTGCATAATATGTGGAGACTTGGAACATGGTAAATGCAATAGAACGACAAAATGTAGAAACTGCGGAGGACATCATAGGTTCACTTATAGAGTATGTACAGTCAGAAAAAAGAATAAAAACACTAATGTGATAATGGGGTACAATAATAGGTTTGTTTGCGTCGAATACTCCAATAAACACCAAGAGCACTTGGATCACGGATAAAAGGTGGCGATTGGAGCAGATGAGTTTTTGGAGTGCGTTGGAGTGATTAGGAGCATGGTGGGGCATGCGACGCGAACAAACCTAATGTATCTCGTAAGGAGGGTGAGAGAATATTAGTGGGCCGAGAAATGGACAGGATGCAAGATTACGACAGGTATGAAAAGCCTAAGGAATGGCCAAAGTTACCGTCTCCAAGAAGAGAAATAGAAGCGATATATCTTCAACATCAAGGAAAGTGATTCAATATGAAGATGAAGGAAATATCTTCAAACAAAGAAGAACTACACCATGAAGTTAGTGACAGGGCCGTCTGTGACTCAGATAGACATATGCGAGGTAAAGATAAAAATTATTACTATAGACGATTCAACAACAGAGAGGAAGAAATAACGAAGGATAAAAGAGGCTTAGCTACCAGACAGGGACAGGTGGAGAAGGAAGCAAAACGAAGAGAAGAAACTTGGGAAAGTGAAGTATCGGAGGAGGAAATAGATGTATTTCCGCAAGGAAGAAGGGAAAATTCAACACAGAAGATCCCCCCAGGGCTTAACACAGAACAAGACATTATTATTAACCTAGCTGCGAAATTAAAGTTTTATTCAGACCAGGATTAGGGATTCAGAAGAATTATACAGGAAATGGTTAAGGGACCTGAAATGAAAGAACTAGAGATAAGAAATCAAGAGGATGCCATTAGAATTAGGGAAGTAATACTACAAAGGAAGAGAAGGAACTAGAGCTAGCAGAAAGAACAAAGAAACAGTCATCGTTCATGAAATCAAGAAAGAATACTGGAGAAAAGAGGGACGAGGAGAGGTAAGGGAAGGTGCACAACCTGGACCATCACACCATCTCCCGCAATAATCTCCATTATGTTTGCATTAAAAGTGGTGGTTTGGAACTGTAGAGGTATATAAAATAAAAAAAATGAGATAACGCAAAGGATACAAGACTATGACATAATGATTATGACAGTAAGTGTAGTAAGAATAATATCTATTTTTCAGGATATAAAACGTATAATAAGAAGAGTATTGGTAACAGTGGAGGAGTAGCGATCTGCATAAAGGATAATATTGAGTTTGAGATAATACCTGGATGGCAAAATGTAGACGAGAGATTCAATATTATAGGAGTCAGATTGAAGAACACAACTGAGAAAATAAATGTGACAGCAGTATATAGAAGACCGGGAAACACTCTCTCAAAGAGTGCATGGAAAGGAATCTTCAAATTCGATAATAAAGGTCTGGAAACGATATTTTTAGGCGATTTCAACGCCCATCATACAACATGGAATTGTCTAGATACGAACGTCGCACGCGTCAGCTGACGCACAAGGCGCGTGTCCTACCATTCTCCCACCGTTGAATGGAGGTTATAAAGATAACATATCTTTCGGCAGTTGTATGAATATATTCACTATCGCAAAATTGTGAAAATTGTGACGTATATGACGATACATCAGGCGCTGTGGCGGCCACTAAAATCGCGACGTTGCCAAATATATGGTTCCAACTCTAGTCAAATTTCCGACTTTGCTCTGATATTTTCAGTTTATAGCAACGGTTCAATGAGAAAAAACCTTACGGAATAATTAATTTAAATGTATGCTGATTTTTACATACGGATAACATAGCCAAGGAAGTTACAGAGGAAGAGGAAGATAATATCATAGAGGTACTGATTATGAACTTCAGACAGGAATTCAAGAGAGAAGTATGGAATCTAACACAGGACACGTTGATAAGAGATGCTAGCTACAAGGGTAAATATTATTTTGAAAATTTCTATAATAGAGAAAAGAAAAACGATGGTTTCACAAGAATAACGAAGAAAGATACTACGTGACATTGATAAATAGACTGAGAAGCAACCACTACAATGTTAATGAGTCACTGGCAAGAAAAAGATATATAGAGGACGCTAGATGCGATTGCGGTAGCGAGTGCGAGAGTATTGCGCATGTGCTGTGGCAGTGTAACAAGTATGACGAGGAGAGAGAAAGATTAGACAGAGAGCTCAGAATCAGAGGAATATGAGAGGACACAGATATCACGGAAACGTTGAGGAAGAAGGATTGGTTAACTATTAGATGCATACATACAATTATATCAAGAGGATAGGCAAAATCATATAAGGGAAGAGAGATAGAAATATCATAGATTCAGAAACGATGTGTCATATAGCTTCAGGGAGGAGCTGAAGGCACCTACTCCCCTTCATCCGAGGGACATAACCCCTCCAAAAAATAGTGTTTCCTTTCTTTATAATTCTTTTCCTTTGAATATCACCTCTTCTCCGTTGGATGTGATAGCACTGACTGAGAGCAAGTTTTTCATTAAATCTGGAACATACAGTACATTTTTTAAAGTACAATTACCAAGATTCGCTTGTCCGACCCTGTTCGCTTTCATCTTTTTCTCTTTCTTCGCCAGAGTAACTTCCAAATTAATTTTCTTCTTATTTCTGAGCAGCGAAATATTATTTACCATATACGACGTAAATCCCGAATCGATAATCCAGGAATTCGAGTCGTTTGAGCACGCTTTTATTAAGAAAGACACTTTCTTATTTTCAGTTTTTCTGTCTTTGTCCCGACGATAATAACAGTCTTTGTCCGTGTGGTTTGTTTTCCTACATATCGAACAGGTAGATACGTTGTCTCTACAGTTCCTATAGCAATGTGTCCCGGCTTCTTACATTTGAAGCATTTGACGTCAACCGTCGGTTTGACCTTACACGACTTGGCTATGTGACCGGTTTAATTACATTTATAACAGAAAAGTTTATTATTCTCGACTACAATTGGCAATACGTATATTGAAACGTTACGACGTTTCGACCCTTAGGATTGGGTCCTTCTCAAGCAATCTAAATAACAAACAATTCAGTGTAACAATAATTTGGTCGACGAGATAAAATTAATAGTCAAAAAAAATATTATAACAGCGATATCTGGTAAACTAATTTCGGTCACGAACTTGCATCTGTATTTACGAAGATTTTACCCGAAATGGTCATAAAATTAATCGCTGGAAGAACAATAGTCAATAAGCAATGTAAAAAAATATGCAGTTCAAGAAAAGCAAAGATACTTTACATGTATAAGTCAGTGACAGTAGAGAATGCGTTTTATAAGGAGAGTGTGACCGCCGTGATGAAATGCTGTATATAGGGCAGACTAAACGTCATTTAATAACACGCGTCAAGGTGCATCAAAAAGATATAAAAAAACATGATAGCAATCACTCGGTCGTGAGTAAGCATCGTGTGTTGTATGGTCACAATTTCAAATGGGCGGAAACTGACATCATCCACAAAGAAAAAAACACTAAAAAGAGAGAGATTGCTGAGATGTTTTTGATTAAAAAACATTCTAACACGATCAACTTAAAAAAGGACACAGAAAACTTAAATCCCATTTATGACAAAGTAATTTCATCGGTATAAATATCGCGTGAATATCACATGTTTATATTAACAACCTATAATGTACATTGTCAGGTCCGGAAAACAATTAGTACGCCTCTCAACTCCGACATGTGAACATGCGTTAGTCGTCGCTCCGCGATAATGTCTTGCTCCGAAATACTTGTGGGCATTCCCTGGCGAAAATAAGAAGCCTTATAGAGCGTTGACAAACGTTTGGTGAGGATTTTCTGAGCGTTTATACGCTTTCAAACGTTGTAAGAACACTTACACAACGCTGTTGGGTTGTAAACGCTTTCGGAACGCTTATCAAACGCTGTATAAAACGTTTCGTGAAAATTCTGTAATGCTAAGTCAACGCTTTTCAGAGAACGCTTAGTGAACGCTGATACAACTTCGTATAGAGAGTTTGCTGTCAGACTTTACAAACGTTTATCAAACGCTTTTCCCAACGCCGTAAGACAAGCGTTTTCCCTTTGCTCAGCAAATGCTCTTCTAATGCGGCGAATTGTAGGGCGTTTGTGCAAACGGTTTGAGAACGCTTAAGAAACGCTTTATCCGGCGCCGTAAGACAAGCGTTTTCCTTCCGTTCAACAAACGTTCTTCTAACAATGCCGCTAGGCAGCGCATCTTTCTCGCATTTAAAATACATCCAGCCGCGAATATAAGCAGACCCTCTGCGAGGCGAAAAGCAGATTTTAACATTTAACGCTCTTTCCGCCGTTTCTTCTAACGACAAGAGTAAACGCCTGTTAAACGCTCAATAGAGGCTGCACGCAGTTTCCAATGATGAAAGCAAACGCTTTCGACTTATTAACAGAGGATCTCTAAATGTTTTAGGCCCGGTCTACAATGGATGTATTGTAGGTCGTAAGTCGTAAGAATTGGCCAATCACAGTTAATTATTCTTCGACCGCAAGAAGAACCCTAAAGCGATGCAATTTCCGCTTTTCAAACGCTTTTCAAACGGATTACTGGCCGTTTTCAAACGCTCAACAAACTCCCGTAAACGCTGTGCAAACGCTGTGAAAATGCTGTGCAAACTTTCAAAACGCTTTACAAACGTCTTTCAAACGCTAAAGCGTTGCAATTTCTGCTTTTTAAACGTTTTACTGACCGATTCTAAACGCTCAACAAACTCCCGCAAACGCTCACGTAAACGCTTAACAAACGCTTATGAAACTTTCTATTTTCGCCAGGGTTAACGACAGCATTTCATCACGGCGGTTACACTCTCCTTATAAAACGCATTCTCTACTGTCACTGACTTATACATGTAAAGTATCTTTGCTTTTCTTGAACTGCATATTTTTTTACATTGCTTATTGACTATTGTTCTTCAGCGATTAATTTTATGACCATTTCGGGTAAAATCTTCGTAAATACAGATGCTTAAGTTCGTGACAGAAATTAGTTTACCAGATATCGCTGTTATAATATTTTTTTTTACTATTAATTTTATCTCGTCGACCAAATTATTGTTACACTGAATTGTTTGTTATTTAGATTGCTTGAGAAGGACCCAATCCTAAGGGTCAAAACGTCGTAACGTTTCAATATACGTATTGCCAATTGTAGTCGAGAATAATAAACTTTTCTGGTTTAATCATTATTGGCAGAACAAACAATTTTATTTCTACATTTGTAACACCTTCTTTCCGCGGATTGGAATGCCATCGCAGATTCGACCTTTTGATCTGTCATATATCTACTCTCTTCCGCGATAAGTCTTGTAGTAAGGTTCACGAGAGATCTTTTGACATATCTTTATTTGTCGATTCCCACGCGCTCAAAAAATAACCGTAATTCGGGGGCAACATCGTCAGTGCTCGTGAGATTAATGTCGTATCGTCAATACTCTGTCCCAACGACTTAAGTATCACGGCAAGGTTTTCGAGATGCTTACATTCGACGACATGTCTACTGCTTTATTATACTTATATGAGAAAAATTCTCTCAACAACATGCATTTCTGCTGTTCCGAGTCTCGTTCGTATATCACGGACAATTTTTCAAACATTTCCTTCGAAATCGCGCAGTTAAATACGTGTATCAACGCCTTTTTTTTCTACGGTCGAGAAAATTAATTTCTGAGCCTTTGGTCTTTTACCTTCCATCTCGCCAGCGCGTTCGCCTCAGCAGGAGGTGCCTCATTCCCAGTTACCACATCATACACCTCCTCGGCTTTGAAGGCTACCGTCACATGAAATTTCCAGAGTTGGAAGTTGTCCTTGTCTGCCAGTTTCTCAATCTGTCCGTTCTTCAGCAGGTCAGCCGTCATCCTTCCTTCCTTCGCACTAGCACACGTGGACATCATTTCGCTCGAATATTCGTCTTTTCTACTTTACCGCGACCGATCTCTACTTTCACTGACACAGTGATATTATTTTGTCTTTTGCTTCCTCATAGAGGAAGCTTTGTTTTCGTAAACTTCGTATATAAACCTTTGATTGCGTATAAAGTTGGGTCTAATCAACCAAATTTAAAAGAATTATATATGAAATAGGGGTAGAAAAAACCAAAGAAAAGATTGTTTTTTGAGTTTTTGATGCCAATATGTTCAGAGTGTTCTAAAACATCGAAAAATTGCGTTAAAAAAAATGTGTGCGTGCGTGCGTGCGTGCGTGCGTGCGTGTGTGTGTATGGGTCATTCCACGGCCAATTTGCGAGGAGTCAAACTTCGACCTTTTTATTTCTGATGGCGGCTTGTTTTTTAGCAGGTTTTTACGAGTACTATACTTACGTAAGAGCGTTTGTATAATAAATGTAGCGTTTCCGAAATAGAACCTGCACAAAATGAGAATTGCAAGATTTTCAATGAATTTTTTCACCTATTAGACAATATCTGAGAAAAAAATTCGGTAATTATACAGAAAGAGGGCAACCTCACCGATTTCTATGACCTTGATATATGTTATCAAAGACGTGATCCTGATTAACTTTTCTTTATAACTTAATCGGCGGTCATTGCTAATTTAAAAGTCATGAACAAAAAAATTTTGATATGTGTGTATAGACAGTATACATGTAGGCGGCGGAGGGGCTATCACCCTTCCCCCGCAAGCAGGGGTAGGTGGGGGTGGACCTTGGTTTGCGTGTAAAGTTGAAAACAAGGTCTATCATTGTACGGTTCAGGTTTTCAATTTTTCACGCGAACAGAAATCTACCCCCACCCACCCCTGCCTACATGTGTACTGTCTATGCACACATATCAGCAAATTACTTTCTTTAGTACTGACACAAACTTATCAATTTCTCACTTTTTTTAACCGACTTTAAAAAAAGGAGGTTCTATATTCGGCGTGTATGTATGTATGTCCACGATTTTCTCTAAAACTACTGGACGGATTTAAATGCTGTTTTCACTGTCCTATAGAGCATTTCTCCAGGAAGGTTTTAGTATATAAAATATCGCGCTAGAACATCAGGGTACGGAGCAGTAAGGAAATATGCGATAATAATTATTTATATTAATTTAATGAAGCACTAAAAAAGTATAAAATAAAAAAAAATTTTTTTTAAATAGAACCGACTTCAAAAATAGCTCTAAAAAGTATTTAAAAAATAAAAAAATTGAAAAAAACTTTAAAAAGTATAAAATAATACTTTTAAGAATCCCTTTTTTTTTTTAAATCGGTGCAAAATGAATAATACTTTTAAGAATTCCTTTCAATTTTTGAAGTCGGCGCCAAATTAATAATTACTAAATTAATTAGGACAGTGAAAACCGCATTTAAATCCGCCCAGTAGTTTTAGAGAAAATCGTGGACATACATACACGCCGAATATAAAACCTCCTTTTTTTGAAGTCGGTTAAAAATAAACTTTGAACACGTTCATATTACGATAATTCTATAATAAAATGATGTTTAGTTATATTTTTGTGGTAGTTTTTAGTCAAAATTTTGGTTTTTAAAAATGAGGTGCAATATTAGGCACAGTTCCTCTATTCAATTAGTTTTTCGTCTATTTCAGACGAGAAAGAGGAGCTCACTTTCATGGTTGAGTGTCTGTTGACCATCTAGATATTCTTCAGAAGAATGATCGCGGTCAAGTGACCACCGTTTTATTTAACCGTGATTGGACCGTGTGAATGCAGATTCGAAAAAGCATTGAATTTAATAGCAACGATTTTCGATCGGATCGTGACCGGACCGTGAACGGACCATCACCGATAGTAAGAATCGATGCCTTAATTTAGTTCTGATTGACTGAGTAACCTAGTATACTAATCTCTACTATAATCCTGTCACAACATATACGTATATCACTCAATTCAAACACGGAATTGTTCACATGTATTTATATAATACACTTGTATATAATTGTATATAACTGTCACCAGCTGTCTTTGCCACGAAATATGTCAACGACCGCCGCACGCGCAGAAAAGAAGCAACAATGCGCCAATGCGCACTATCTCGCTTGTTCTTTTACTCTCCCACTTGCTCGCACACGCTCTCTCGTTCTCTCCCTCACTTTGATTCGAATGTCTTTTCTCTTTTTATCCTGGTCGATAAGTACATATTGATCCGATTTACCTGCTAAGTCAATAATAACGCGCTCACGGTTTATCGGAAGCGATACTAGCGCCGCATAGTGTCGAAAAAGTAAAATGGACATTTTTGGAGCGCGAGACACTACCGTGTCTCTTGATGTTGCTGTTAAAAACAAGCTGGCTCTGAAGAGGAGCAATAGTAGCGATCTGTAATGATGAGGAAGCAAGTTTTTAATTTGCATTTTTTTTATTTTTGTCATTTTCAAATTTTCAAATATTGTCTGTAGTAGCTCTAACTTCTGTAAATTATGATTTATCGGTTAATTTTTTTTTAAGGAATGAAGTATCATTGAAGAATGATTGGTATTGTGTTTGGTCAAAAGATTTATTTATTATATAATTTTTAATTTTTAAAAATTTTATTGGAAAATGACGTCAGGGTCACCTTTAATTTCTTCAATTTAAACCCCCATTTTCAACTGCATATTCTTATAGCTTATTTCGAGAGCTTTTCCAAACACTATTATGAGTTATTTTTTCATTAAGTACTTTTCAAGTTATGAAGTGTTTCCATACATATATAACTGTAATCTTTAAACTTTATAACTCGACAAGTACTTACAATTAATTAAAAAATACTTTGTTATAGTGTTTTGAAAAGCTCTCGAAATAAGCTATGGGGACGGCGAGATGACAAGCTCAGCGCAGAGGGCAGCACCGAAAATGGAGACGTGTCATAATGTTTACGTTTAATGAGTGGAGAGGTTTGGAGAATTTTTTTACATGCCGGGAATGTGTGTGGCATATGGATGTAAAAATAAGGGAGGGCGTCGGTTCCCGAGGGACAAGATGATGAAAAAACGGTGGATCACTGCTATAAAACGCGAGGATTTATGTCCGAATACAAATTCGCTGTGCACAAACCACTTTAGACCTGAGGATTATATTACCACCGGCTTTGAAAGTGGTGAGTTTACAATAAAATTAATAGACATAATAAAACATATGTTTAGTCGCGAATTTGTATTCGGACATAATTCCTCGCGTTTTATAGCAGTGATGATCCACCGTTTTTTCATTATGTCATTCTTGTCCTTCGGGAACCGATATGCCCTCTCTTATTTTTACATCCATATGCCACACACATTCCCGGTATGTTAAAAAATTCCGAAATATTCACGTTTATGTACACAGATTTTCTCGTTAACGATATGCTCGGTACTCGGTGACAGCTCGGTGCGTCTCCAATTTTGCTAGCGCCCCTAGCGGCCAAGAGTGGCACGCGCCGTCCCCATAAGAATATGCAATGAAAAATGGGGGTTTTAATTGAAGGAATTGAAGGGAAAACTTATGTCATCCTTAAGGGGATCCTATAGCGACGGCCGAACTTTCTCGACGTCGATAATGTCAACATTTCTAATCCTGTTTTCTATGTTATATATCTATATCTATCCTTGTCTAACGAGAGGCATCTGTCCTTGTTCGATTGCTGCGCCATCTCTCGCTACACGCAATACTGCTTATCCTATCAACCTGAATGTGCTTTTGCACATATAAAAGTTAAATACACTAAACTTTTTTTCTAGGCTTTCAATCTTAGTTCTAATTGCACGATATTGTTCTGAAATGTTTTCCCTAGTTCGTACCGTATCTCATTTTGTATATATAAATTGCAGTATTTTTGTATAAGCAAATATTGTCGTCAGTGACAGCTCTATGTGCTCAAATTTTTGATTTTTGTTTGTTTTTGATATAAAGTCGACCAGCCCGAACTACATTTTTGTGCGTACTTCAATTCTGTAAAAGAATTTTGCAATTCCGTAAAGCCAATTAAAAGTTTAATGCATTTAACTAAATGTCGGTAACGACTGCCACTATAGGATCCCCTTAAAAGGAAATTTAAAAAATGTATAAGAAATGAATCTTTTTACCAATTATCACCAAAAGTATTTTTTCATTAAGGTAGTCCTTTCGCCGACACAGCTAGTCAAGTAACAGTTCGTCATGAGGTAATTAAAACAAACATTGACAGACATAACACAACATCCCAATAATTATAATAATATAACATGATTTTACACGCACGATTTAATCGTATTTAATTATTTACTAATTTAAAAAATATCACAATAGTAGTGCGGTTGGACTCGATTTAGGTTAGGTCAGGCATGACGGTACGGGCTGCGTTCAGAAGCGTCACTCGGGTGTACTCCCTTCTCCTTCTAACTTGCTGAGATAGAAGGAGAGGGGAGTGTGCTCGTGTGCGCTCGGGTGACGTTTCCGAACGCAGCCACGAGTAAAGCAATATGCGATTGGATCCACTACTTATTTAACCTCATATATCAGAGCAAAACATTCGGTAAGCCCTTATTTTCAAGGTACGTACGAAATCCGGAAACTTCAGGGAATATTTTAAGACATTAATAATGTATTCATCTAATCGCTAAGTATATGTATTATTCGTTGAAAACCTCGGCCGTGGCGATTTGCATCATTCTGTCTTTCTCGTTCATTAGATGTAAACAAGGATAGAATGACAATAACACGCTCCGCGAACGCACATTTAGAATGACTTATTTCTTCCCTTATGGAAAAATACACTCAACTTTTGGTGTTAACCGTTAAAAAAACACCATAGAAAAACCCTTAAAGTTGAGTGTGATTTCGGATCGTCAATTGAAGGTTAACCATCATTTGAAGGTTAATCTTCAATTGGCGGTCCAAAATCACACCCAACTTTAAGGGTTTTTCTTTGGATTATGGTTAACCTTCAAGTGATAGTTAACCTTCAATTAATGGTTAATCCTTAAAAATGACGGTATAAACGCTAAAAATATAAACCCTCAAATGAAAGTAACAAATATGGCGTCCCAATGAGAATCTCTTAAGGGCTCCGCTCGCCGAATCGGACTCCTCGCCTCGATCCTTTCTCTCGGACGCTAGCTGCCGCAGCTCTTCCTTTCCTGGCGGTGAGCTCTCTCCCTGGTAATCCGACTCTCGCTCGGTTGGTCTCCAGAACACGCGCCGCAACGATCAATCCGTCAAGAAAGAGGTAACGGACTCGACACGTTCGAAAAAACGCAAGCAAGTGCGGCCATGACACCTAACGAGGCTCTTTGAGAGTAGCGACTCGCGCGTCGCGCCATCTAATGTGAAACGATCGGGCGTTGTACATCCAACGATGAGGATTAATCTCCAACCTACACTAAACATTGAGGCTTAATCCCCAACCTACACTTATCATTGAGAATAAACTCCCAATAAACACTCATCATTGAGGATTAAACCCACAATTTACCTAAACCTTAATGGTCAACACTCAATCTACACCTAAATTTAAGTGTTGACACTTAACTTTGATGACAAACACTAAACTTACGCCCAAATTTGAGTGTTAACTCTCAATTTGGGTGTTAACCATCAAAGTTGAGTGTACTTTTTCATAAGGGTTGTAAAGTGTCGGTAACCTAACCTGATTTTTCGTACACATGCCCCTTATTACTGTATATTTAACATATATCAAATTTAGGTACCTATCTAATACTTATTTTCACGAAAGGACTACCTTTTAAGTACTTTTTGAGTTACGATTGTGTACACGCACACGCGCGCGCGCGCACGCACACACGCACGCACGCACGCACGCACGCACGCACGCACGCGCGCACCCATAGACAGATATTTTGTTATGTGTTTTTTTTAGACGTTTTAGAGCATTCTGAACACATTGCCTGTGAAAACTTGAAATTTTTTACATTTTTTACCCCAAAACAAAACTTCCTCTATGAGGAAGCAAAAAGTACAAAAAAAACCCCAAAAACGGGCACAGTAACAACTATGCCGCAAACAACAACGTAGAACTACGTCAACTGTCACTATTTTATGTTAAAGTATTCAGCGAAGGAAAGTAGACGTAGGGCTACGTCAACTGTCTTTCGCTGAATAATAGTGACAGTTGACGTAGCCCTACGTCTACTTTCCTTCGCTGAATACTTTAACATAAAATAGTGACAGTTGACGTAGTTCTACGTTGTTGTTTGCGGCACAGTTGTTACTGAGACCGTTTTTGTAGCTCATAAATTTTTCTCTATAAGAAATTTCTCAAATTATTAGCATATAATGAATTGGCTTTCTTCTAGGAAATTTTATAAGCAAAACACCACCGTATTTTAAATTGACATATAATAAATACGTGAAAATAGCAACTTAATTTGTATTTTTTAAATTGAAAATCAAAGATAAAATTTAAGAAAACAAGTTTCATGGATGTGATCAGTTTCTTATATTAAATCGAAAAATATTTTCCTAGAAAATAAAGTTTGCGTTTATTAATTGCATGTTTTCGAAGCATGTTTACGGGGCTATTATTCTATAAATTTTATGAAGTTCCGACATTTCTAACAAAGAGAAGATACTTAAATGAGGTCTCCGATTTATTGAAATTTTAATATACTTAATAAAATCGGTTAATAAAGTAAATGAGTAGTTTTTTCGTTGTCAACCGATTTTCAGGAAACCAGTACTAAAATTTTTCCAAAAAACAAAGCTAAATCTTTAAAAAAAATTAAATCCATCGTCGCTATTCTCGAAAAATTAAAATTTTGGAATCGGATCTCAGCGTTTTAGAACATTCTGAACACATTGCCATATCAAGAAAATCGGCTATAAAAAACCACCCAAATAAATTGCAGGAACATTTAGCTCACATCGAGAGCTTTCAAAAACACTATAATAAAGTATATTTTCCTTTAATACTTTTCGAGAAATATTAGTGTTGCATGTTTTTGTTGCAAGAAAACGTTGCAGTCGTGCACCCGAAGTTACCCCACCTCCCTCGGGAAAGACGTAGTTCTACGTCAAAATAAAAAAGTAAAAAAAAAACAAAAAGATGGGACTAGAAATGGGACTCGCTACGTCCTCGTTGTTAGTTCTGGGTAATGCTAAAAGCGAGATTTCATTTGCAATTTTCTATTCGGAATATTTGAACCTGCCTATAGTACCATGGAAATCACACAACTTTTTCTATTTTTCACCATGTTTGACTGAAATTTTAAATTTCATTACTGTCAACATATTCATAATCAGCTACCCAAAAAACCTTCTAACTGGCTTATTGAAAAATATGTAAAAATCGTAAAAAACTGAGTAAAGAAAGATGAAATTTGGGTTTGTACCGCAAAGGGATATATGTATGTATGTATGTATGTATGTATGTTATTATATGTAGGTATATGTGTATATATAGAGGAGCATCTTTTCCCAGTTCTTGTATATTTTATTTCGAGGAAAAATATAATATGACACATGTAGAAATAAATAGACCTGAGGTATTTTTGCAATGTAACTTGTTGCGCCGCGCGAAGGGGGTGAAACGTTTTCGCGCTATCATACCGATAAAAAGCACCTTGCTATTCACGACTATTACTGTACCGTTAAAAATGGCATTCAACCGGGTGCCTGGACTAGAGGCTATTCGATTCGTCTGTGTGTCGGTAGAGCCGCACGGGACGCACGTCCGCGGACTTTTGGCAGCGTTGCTCTTTTTCGCCTTGCCTCTCCCATCGCTTTTCTGTAATGAACCCGTACGCAAAGAGCGCAGACTCGGTTCGCTCATCTCGTTCCTCACGGTGCGAAGGTGTGTATACAGAGCCGTCGTTCGGAAGGCCTTCAGTATGACATTAAACGTTCAATTCCGCGGATGGCTATTGCGTCGCTTCGACGGCACGGAACACCCACGCTCACGGGGCACTTTTGAAACGGCCGCTCTCTTTTTAGTCCAGTCGAAAACTCGATTACGCCGCTGCCGTTACCGTTCTCGTTCTTGTTTTCGTTTTGATCATGTATCATTTTTAATCTTCTTTTCTGAATTATTCGGTAGTTTATTAAAAGTTGTGTTAAACAATTTGCGCGATTTGAATAGAATATGTGTGGATATGTGGATTAGTGAGAAAACTAAGCACAGATTCCAGGAAAGTTTAATGATAACATTGGTGATTCAATTTTCGATTATCAAAGACTTTTACGAGAGAGAAGCCAGCTTGCTTAGTCACTAAAAGTTTATTTATTAAATTCAACATTTATCTTCTGAAGTTTTTACCAAAATATTTAAATAGCTTTTAATTAAATTGAAATTATTCTGAACATAATATTCTTCTTTTAAAATCTCTTTTTTTCTAATTACTATCGGCACCAATGGAAACTCTTTAAGTATTGCAACTAATATCAAGATAGATTTAACTGTATACACATACCGTAGTATTACTTGGAAATAACTCAGAAATTTAAAATTATTAAAACAAACTGACTTACTTAATTTACGTTAAATATGTACGTGTTAGAAATATACATAACAAATATTTTGAATTACCTAAAGGTCTGCACATTTTCTGGTATCTTCAGATTCAGAAGAGATATTTAAGCGCTTCCAATGATTCACCTTGTATACCGCTTGCTAAAACGCTTGTGTATACTACTTGCTGAAATTGAGAGTTTTGTTTGGTAGAAACAAGTAAAATCTTTAATAAATACTTGATTAATGTTCGTTATTGTTCCAATGTATAATTTATTAATATCATTATTCTACGGTGATTAATACAGAGATAATAAATTTTTGGATGGATAAAAAAATGATAAAATTGCGGTGCATTTCTATCTTTTTGTCATCATTTGGAACATACATTTCTACATGTTGCTGCTAAAAAAATTAACAACAGTTTGTTTTAAACAAAATTTTACAAATTGCATTGCACTAATGCATTTATATGAAATATTTTTGCAAAATTATTATTCCACCATGCAGTTTCGACGATTTTGATAAATCAAAATGTATCATTTGTACCGTTTTTGCGAATTGAAATAACATTCACAAATGATGAAACGGTATTTCTGTAAGAATTTCCGAAAGGCTGAAAATGAATTCTTTTCTTGTTTAATGCAAAGAACTTTTTCTGCGTCAATTGTCCGCAAGTTCGCTTAACGATTTATTTCGTGAGACATCTTGGTAAAATTTATTATTTTGTTCAGGTCAACGATCAATTGAACTTAAATGCGAGAATATTCTTAGCGAAATATCGCAACTGAGTCGAAGACTGCGGAGTTTCCTATTTTTATATCGGGAAATCAATTAAGGGATTAATTGAATGAACGCGCTCCCGCCAATATCTAAGTTCAGAAAACGCACAGTTGTTGCTCTCCAAATATTTGGCGATTTCGATGTCGGGAAGAGAGGGGGAGGGGAATCACATCGATAAACGGCGTATCGATCGGTATATATTTCGGAATACCTCGAAATCGTTTGAATTCATAAGAAATCGCAAAAGAAAGCCGTGTTACGCACAGTTATTTATACAGTGGGCAGAGAACTTGTAATAGGTCTCGTAGATGTGGCTCGTTCCGTCGGCAGTGTAGCGTGAATTCGTCGGAAGTTCGCCGAACGGCATCCGCTCGGCGATTGCAACTCGAACATTTCAAAATTATTTAAAGAAAGCACACAGCTGTATTTGAACGAAAGCGCGCGCGCACCATCCATAAATCTGCCAATTTCTGACAATATAGGTAGATACCGTATAACGATGTACTTTATGTCTGAGCGAATTTTGGACTATTTTATCAGTCAACTTTAAATGCTTTTTATTTAAAAATTATAGTCCGAACATTGGGGAAGGTATCAGGATCTTTATCTTGAAATAACCTTAAAAGTTAGCTGTTAACTTTTTGAGGACGGGCGACTAATATATTGATCACCCGCTTTTATTTTATAAACTGCTCTTTTGAAGTTTCATGAAATTTTTTGGGGATAAGTTGGTAATACTTCATTTATGTACTCTATTCGAACCAAGAATACAAAATTTAAAATGGTGAATCCAATGTAGCGGATAGAATTTCAAGAAAATATGATTATCATAGAACTCGGTTTTAGGGAATTTTTAATATTACTAACAATAAGTAACACCAAGTTTTCAGTTTCGCCTTATTTAAAATTCAGTTATCCCGAGGAGCCCCTAAAACCGAGTTTCATAATATGTAATATTATATGTTTTTATGGCAGAAATTCGTTCTTAGTACATATCTTTTTTGCTGTATTAATAACGTAAACACCTCTTGCGAAATTTCAAAACTTCGTTAAAACTATGAACTGCCACGCTACTTTTTATATTACAGTTCTGACTGAAATAGAACAAAAAATCGTCCAAAGTAGCGTTGTTCAACAGCTTCCACTGCTCACTGACAGAATGCAACACGTAACAGTGCTGAATTACGAACAAGAGCGCGATATTAGGCACAGTTTCCCTATATTCCTTCCATGACGTAAGCACTCACTAAGAAGAGATTTTTAGAAATTCGACCTTAATTGGGTGAAAAGGGATAAAATGTGTTTTCACGGATTTCTCAATATCTCTTAGGTCCGATGATATATCGACTTGGTTATTGCTTACAATGGTTACTTATTTCAAATGCTTAAAAACATAATTCAGGGTTTTGCCCTAAAAGGACAAATCTGGATTTGGGGGTGAATTATAGAATCCTTCGCATACCGTAACGAAGCACGAGTTTATCAAGCTTGTTTAAAAATAAATACGTTATATTACATTTAGCACAGTTGCGTTTATCATGACATTATTTAATTTTAAGAAAATAGACTACGGTCGTAAAACCTTTTTCTAAAAGCTATGGACTATTTTAGAAGAGTAGAATTTTTCGTCAGAAAAAAATAGAAAAATACTTGTAGCTAGATTACTTATAATTAGATTAATAAGAAAGTGATTAAATGTTGAGGTGGCTACTTTGAGAAAAGTGTCTAATATTTAATCTTTAGTATTTAAGACTTTTCGTTTTGTGAAAAAATATTTTTTGTAGAACTTTCAAACGTTATATATATATACGTATAGAGGAAAGTGCCCTATTATATGAGACAGGATCCTAATATGAGATATGTTAAGCTAAAAGGCCCTATATAGGCCTTATCTGTTGATCCCACCATGAAAAAACCCCGCCATCTCATATTAGGATCCTATCTCATAATAGGGCACTTTCCTCTATATATATGTATATATATATATATATATATATTATTTTTTATTTTATTATAAAACAATGAATAAAACAGTAAAAATATGTTAAATTATATAATGCATAAGTTTGATTTTATTTTGTATAGTAGACATTTTTAATTAATGCTTTCAATTAATGCTTTCAAGGTTTTAGCCGACAATGTATATTTGAACTGTTCCAAGTATAGATACATTTTATTAACCGATATTCGCGTGAAAGACAAATGTTCATCAGTAATGCTTTTTGCTAACTCTTTTATTTTAATAGATATAGTAATGACTGTACAATTAATCACAAATAGCAGGATATAATAAAAGTTTGAGTTAATATATCCATAATTAAGTCTTTTGTTTTTAGAGATAAATTAACAATTCTTTAATGTTTATATTTCTGACTCATTTTTTTTTATATTTCCGTTTAATTCAGTCACTCAATTTTTTTCTATTAAATTTTTCGGTAAAACTCCACAATTTTAAGGCCTATACGAGAAATCAATTGAGAGGAGGTAAATTTGATGTATTTTTGCCTTGTGAATCCAAAACTGTTGATAAAATTTGGGGGTCGCTTGTATTTTCTAAAATATCGTCATGAAAATGAGAAAAAATGCGGTAAATATTTAGTATCAGGAAGCCACTTCCAATTTGCATAATTTTGAAATATGTTGTCAAGGACATGACCCTGAGTAACTTTTCCTTATAACTTAATCGGCGGTGTCATTGTGTATTTAAAAGTTATGAACAAAAATAGTTTGAGAAATATAGCAGTTTCTGTCAGTGCTAAGGGAAGTAATTTACTGATATTTGTATATAGACAGTACACATGTATTGATTAAGTTATAAGGAAAAGTTAATCAGGATCATAACATATTTCAAAAGTATGGGAATTGAGGGTGGCTCCCTAATACTAAATATTTACCGGGGCGGCATCGGTATGGCAGGGTAGAGCGCCAGACTCGTAATCTGAGGAACCAGGTTCGAGTCCACTAGAGCCATGTAACATAGAAAAGTTTTTTTTCCGAAGAAACTGCGCCCTCCGTGCAAGATAGGATCTTGTGCGGAAAAACTGGGCTCCGTCTTTCGGAAGAGACGTTAAACCGTTGGTCCAAAGGAAATGGATGAGTGGGATAAGGTTGAGTACGTTCCTTCAAAAACGCCGTAAGATACTAGACTGTGAACCCTACGGGGATATACAGTAAATAATAGTTTACTTTACTAAATATTTACCGTGTGATCATACATGTGTGATCCACCCACACAACAATTGAGTTGGGTTAGGTTAGTTTTTTGGAGGTGGGCCCCCCACAGGGGGGCGGAACCCACTGTCTATATACGGTATCATAGAATTACATACTATTATTCATTACATTTTCTTTGTTAATAACTTTGTAATAAACAACGACCCCCAACTTTTATCAACAGTTTTGAATTCAGGGGGCAAGATACATAAAATTTACCTCCTTTCTATTGATTTCTCGTATAGGCCCTAATTGTGGAGTTTTACCAATTTTTCTCTTGTATAATACGCTTTAAAATAATAATTACATAAAAGTTTAGGTTAAATATTGTCATTTTTGCATATTTAGAAAAATGAATATTTTAATCTGGCACCTTATTTGTTTTGATTAATAAGTAGATATTAAATGTTATTTTAAATAAAATTTATAAGATGACAAATATTTAAACTTTATTTATGATTTTTTACGCAGTTTTTTAAATTTTACTTTGGAAATTATGTGCGCAAAAACCATACACGAGAGTACAGTTAATATAATTTTAACATTTTCGAAATTCAGAATTATTAAGCATTTTTTGTATTTATTTTTTGTTTGTGACGTCACGGAAGTATGATTGCAAATCTGAAGTAATTAATAAATCTAGAATGTCTCATATAATTTGCGGATTACCTCTCGTGAGTAGGTAGAGTAGTTAAACTGAATCGAAAAGTCCTGTACCACTACGATTTTTGTAATAATTAATAAAGATTCACAAACAAGCATGCATCCGCGAAATCAGCGACAAGAGACCTAGCATTATGCATTATTTGTTCTTACCTCCCAGTGCCTTGCCGCGCAACAAACTGTAGCCGTTGCATGACGCTGGGCTATTCTCGCCGAATTGCGCGGACGTATCTCATTAATTATTGCAAAAACTGCAAAATGATACAGGATTTTTCGATTCAGTTTAACTTGTTTTACTTACCTACAAGAGGTGATCCACGAATTATGAGACATCCTGTATAGTCAAAACTGCTGACATACACATCAATTTGGCAAAAAGGAAGATAAGAGAAGTGAAAGAGTGTGACTGCAATAGATACAGACAAGCATCTAAAAAGAAAAAGAAAAATCTACTTAACGTGTAATAATATTGGAGTAAAAATGGAGATTATCTAACGAATTTTTTCTTTCTTGCTTTTTTCTTTTTATTTCCTTCATTATTATTATTATCATTATTATTGTTTTTTTTCGACTATTTGTATAAATTGTATTGTGGAATCAAATTCTGTTCGGAAGTATTATGGTTTGCATGTACTTTCAAAAACAGAACTAATGTTCAGGCTGATAAATATGATGTGCTGTTTTGATGATATGCTAACTATATATATATATACACGCACACGCATATATATATATATATATATATATATATATATATATATATATATATGCGTGTGCGTGTGTGTTGTATATATAATATAATTATATATGTATAGTATAATTATATATACATATAATTTTAGTTGCGTTAAAGAAGAATGAAAAATATATAAAAGTCTAATTGTTAGTTTAATTTCTTATACTTTATTTTGAATATATGTGCATTAATTAATGATATATATGGAATAGTTTAGAAACATAAAATAGCTTCTTTAGGAAGCCGTGAAAAAGTTTTGCTTAAAATTACTGTAGGGGGAAAATGGTGGACATTGATACGATTTTTTTCAAGAGTTAAATAAATAACTTTGCAGATAGATTAAGATAAATGTAATAGGTTAAATTTAAAGGCTTGTCCTTCTACTTACGTGTTTTGATTGCCTTTTTGCTGTAGGTTAATAATAAGAAATGTTATAACATTTTTTGTAAAAAATGAAATTCGTGTCAATGTGCCTCATATGCGGGATACAATGATACGGACATGGGGTACTGATTCTCAGTGATCTATATTAATATTATTCAGAAATAAATTGGATTATTATTAAAACAAGCTATGTTTATTGTATGTAGAGATTTATTTATACCGTTCTTACCATTTTCGTCTAAAATAAAATAAAAATATCTTACTTAATACTATAAACTACATAGATACATATTGATATGTATCAAAGTGCTCCACGAGTCAGTGTACGAATCTGCCCCACAGCGTCATACATAATAAAATATATTCTCAGCCGAAAATAATACAAAGTCATGTCAATATTTTCGACAAATTAGTAAGAGATATACTGTTTCTTACTTTTGACGAAATATTTATTTAGTTTTAATCAGATTAATGTGAAAAATCACGCTTCAAAGACTTTGAAAATATTTACCTGAGAGTACGCAAAACACGTTTATACCTGTCATTCATCAAGTGGCTACTGCTCGCGTACGAAATTTGGTTAGGTTATTCGTGTATCATAACGCCATATATGCATGGCACGTACGTGACCTTTTTAGATGTTTCTCATGCAGAGATATGATGACTGTATCAATGTTCCCGCTGTATCAATGACCACCACTTCCCCCTATACCAGAAGTATAATTCCATTTTACTTAATATTCTCTAGAATCATTGTGACTTAACACATAGATTTGAATGATTAAATATTATAATATAGGTCATAGGAGAAACTTTAGCAAGCAAATTGGTTGATTGTAATTTTCTAAGTTGTTAATTATTATAGTAAAAATTAAAGAAATATTCTGCACAAATTGTTATAATTTGTTTATTTATAGAATAGAATATTTTGATTTTATGGTTGTATATCATGAATCTTGATTAAATTTTTAATTTTTGCAAACACTGTTTGAATAGTTTTACACTACAAGATATTTCAGTTATTGACTCAACGCGTCTTACAACATATTTTTTAATTCCGAAATTGAACAAACAATTCTTATTTTGATTTCTTATATTTTTATACATTGTGTGTTTCGTGTATAAATGTTTTTAGTTAAGCATGTGAATTTTGTGAATAATATTGGAGAAAAGAAAAAATATATAGAAAGAAAACTGTAATATCTTTTTAAAAAGTAACTTAATTTATATGAATGTTTTACAACAATTATTAAAAATTAATATGAACATAATTCGACGATTTATTTATTTATCGTAAAGTTTATGTGATTGTTTTGTAGAAATAGAATGAAAATAGATTTTTAATCAATACTATTTTCAATTAATAGTTTCAGTTTAATTTAGTATAATTTAATTTTTTAAAATTTAATTTAGTTCTTAGATTCTTTATATTCTCGAATTTTGCAGAGTTTTCTATTATTTTATAACATAATAATATTCGTGACACGCAGGAGTTTGAAATTTTTTGTATTTCAATTCTTTTTTCTGAGAGAAAATAGTTAAAAAAGAATATAGAAAACGGGCTAACTATGAACCAAGCGCGGTAAATGATGCGCGAAATAAAAATAAAAATAAAAAACTTTCGCGCATCATTTACCGCTCTTGGTTCATAGTTAGCCCGTTTTCTATATTCGTGGATTTCCCATTGGAACCTATACATCGAATTTTAAATCACGCTGGCTGAAAGTACGCGTAATATTACAACTAATAATAGGTTATTGCGATAAATATTACCACATGCTTCAGTGGTCGAATTGGTACGATACCTTCACGGAATGAAGGAGGTTCCAGGTTCGAACCCTGGCTGAGGTAATATTATTTTTCGCAATGATTTCTTTACAGTTATTTAGATGCATATAGCATCAAAAATTAAATCGAATCGATTTAATTAGGGGAAGGGGGGATTTTACTACTCCAACCGGAGCTGTGTTTCAAGTCTGACAAATTTAGTCGGCGCGCAGTCAAGGTTGGAAAATATGTAAAATAAAAATAAAAATAAACTTTCACGCATCATTTACCGCGCTTGGTTCATAGTTAGTCTGTTTTCTATATTCGTGGATTTTCCATTGGAACCTATACATTGAATTTTTAGTTGAAAAAGAATCATTAATTTATAACACTAAGAGAAAGATTCTTTTATTCAGTTCCCACACGTTGTCTTGTATGTATTATGCGTAGCGCGTTTACAATTTTTATGATTTTTAATTTATATTAATTATCAGATGTTTTACATATGTTTTAATTATCAGATGTTATACATATGTGTAAAAACTTTTCTATTTATACAGAAAATTTGATATTCTTGCATATGTATATACACAAGAAATTTCTCAACAAACCTTAAATAAATGCTAAAGAACCGAAGAATCCGCGGCTCAAAGAAAGTATGCCTAGTGAGGAACATCCTATACAGTCATATTGATTCGAAGGTATCGATCGCTTCGGAAATAAAAGCCAAGACATATCCGTGCTCTGACATCACTCGGTTTACCAACGTGCACATATATTGGACAGACTCGATAAAAACAGAAAGAAAATCGTTTTTTTCTTTCGACCTTTTATTGATTCTTTAAAATAAATAAGTGTTAAATAGTCATTTTTTCTTTCTAGTTATCAGTTATTTCCTCACGCAAAAATTATTATCTTTCCAGCGATCGTAATTTCAATTTTTAAATTTTTTGATTATTTACATTGATGTTATGTTTTTTTCATAAGATTAAGTATAACTATTTTCTAATAATTACAGAGAACTTTAATCTCTCAAATCGTAATCTATATAGTTAAGAATCAGTTCGTTCTGCATCCAGAGTCAATGTCTTTTTTATTTTAATGTACTTTTTTTCATTATAGTTTTTTAATTTACTACCGACCTAAAAATTAATCTATGCTATAACTATGCGTAAAATTAAAATTTTTAATGAACGTGAGATATTTTATTTTCCGATTTGAGATTATTTAATTACTAGTGTATTTAATTACGTATTAAAATTAAACAAAGTACCTAAATACTAATAAATAAATAATTATTTGTAAATATTTTTATGTACACAATTGAAGAGGAGTTACTTATTTATAAGTTTATTTGTGTATGATGTTGTGTAGCACAATTTATTTATAAATAAAGATCTCGGTTCGGGTGGGGGTGAACTTCGGAAAATTTTGTTTGTCGGAAAATTTTTTTACTATTTTTCCCGTGTTTCTCGCCAAAAATACCTCCGAAAACCATTAACATTTTGAGGGGCCGAAGTTATCGTAATCGTCCTAAAGTAGCTAATAGACGTTCCGAGAAATCGATGAGAGAAGAGATAGCGACATAAGATTGCGAATCATCAATGACTTATCGACTCGCAACGTTTTATTAACTAATATCAAGTTTGAAAGACGATTGAGCTATTGTTTTGAAGTAAAAAAGAATGTTTTCAAACATCAGAGAAATTAAAATAATAATTAATCTTATAACTACGTCTTCACCACATACAGAGAAAGAGAGCGAGAGAAGGAGGGAGGAAGGGGGAGGAGCAGTAGATCTCAGGTTCGGCAATAGTAGAGAATTAATATTACGGGAATGATAGTAGGATTTTTATCTTTACTGTGGCATACATACATTCACTACTGACTAAAAATTTGATACCACATATAAAATTTAAAAATATTCCATGAAACACTAAGTTAAAACACTATTTAAAAGTCCAATTCATGACTTATTCAATATTTTTTCTTAATTTGGAAGTAAATAGGCATTATATGTAGCACAGTTGCGATTAATATGATATTGTTTAATTTCAAGAAAATGGACTACAGTAAACCTCTTTTTCAAAAATTAGCTGTGAACTATTTTAGGAGATGGGGTGGAAGAGTCTTCCGTCAGAAAGACTTGTAATAAGATAAACTTGTAATTAGATTATCTAGATTAGTAAAGGAAGTGACTAAATGTAAGAGTGGCTACTTTGACGAGAAAAGTATTTAATATGCTTATTATTTCATAAAAAATATTTTTGTAGAACTTGCAAAAATTTTAATTATTTTTCATTTTATTATAAAACAAAGAATAAAATAATAATGTTATAAATTATGATGTATGTATGTATGTGTATAAAAAACTTTTCTTTTTTTCTTCTATTAATTTTAGTAATGTTTTTCGAAATTAATCATGTCTATAACTGACTTTTCTGAAGAGGCACATTTATCGAAAACTAATTTATATTAAATCTACTAAAAGAAAAGAAAACTCGCGAATACTTTGCATATTCTATGTTTCCTTTAAAGGTCTCTATTGGGAGTTTACACAATTTAGGTTGAAATGTCAATGTACTGCCACAGAACCTTCGGCATTAAACCGGCGACCTTTAAACTCTCGCTATTTCATCGCGTGTGAATGTATATCTACCAATCTGAAATCATTTTCGATATACATGTGAAGCTCGCTAAAGTGTAGCGATATAAACCGACAAAAGAATTGAGAGTATTAACTATATAGAGATAATGCAAATTTTCTCGTATCGTGCGACGTGACAAGCCGAAGTCCTCGACCGGCTAAAAGAAGAACATAAAGAGAATGAGGCAGCGTGGCTCGCGACGTGTTCGTCCTCGAGTCGCGTCCAACGACGGAAGCTCTGTTGATCCGTCGGTGTTAGAGCTGGCCTCGCGTTCGGATCAATTGACCAATACTACTACGAAGAAAAATTCGGATGCTGACGAAAACGTTACTGAGCGCATTACGTCGAACGACGATATCACCATCGCTGCCGCGCGTGAATATCTACATTGTCTCAACGAGCGGCGTACGAAGTCCGAAAGGTACTTCTTAGATTAGGGGAGATTAGGTTTAGTTGTACTTCAGTTATATCTTTCTTTGTTACGTTTTATATCTAATTTATAGGTGGGAGGGAGGGTGATAGAGGAGAGTGGGAGAGAGGGGGGAGGGGGAGGGGGGAAGGAGAGGGGGAGAGAGAGGGGGGAGAGAGAGAGGGAGAGAGAGAAGGAGGGAGAGAGGGAGAGAGAGAGGGAGAGAGAGAGGGAGAGAGAGAGGGAGAGAGAGAGGGAGATAGAGAGGGAGAGAGAGAGGGAGAGAGAGAGGGAGAGAGAGAGAGGGAGAGAGAGAGGGAGAGAGGGAGGGAGAGAGAGATTGATTGATTGATTGATTGATTGAGCTTTATTAGCCTTCTCGGCTATTTTTTACATAATTCCTTAAATTAATTCCTCTACATGAGGTACAATATATTCTCTTAACCTACGTTTGAATGGTTCAATTCTTTCACATTGCTTAATTTCTATCGGTAGGGCGTTATACATATTCAAACCTTCATAAAATAGACTTTTCTGTGCGCTTCCCGTCCTGCGATATTGAATTCTAATATTCTCAGCCTGCCTCGTTTGCCGTCCACTCACATCTCCTACTATTTCTATCCTATTACTTAAATGTTTTGGCATTATGCCTCTTACTATCTTAAAAATAAAAATACATACATTGTACATTAGCCTCTGTCTTACATTCATAAACTTAAGGGTTTGCAGCATCAATTCTACCTTTGTATATCGCGAGCATTGCAGTATGACTCTCATGGCACGGTTTTGTGCCACTTGCAGTCGATTCAGTTGCGTTTCACCCATGCCTACTAACATCGTTGCGCAATATTCAAAGTGAGGCGCTATGATAGACTTATACACAGTACATCGAGTGTACACCGATATATCATTTCCTATTCTATTCAGAAAACTCACTTTTTTCCCTATTTTCTTTAACATATAATCACAGTGATTCTCCCAACGGAGTTTACTATCGATCATTACACCCAGATGTTTCGTTATTTTGACACGCTCAATTATAGTTCCATCCAAACTTTTTACTATTATGTCTGTTTTTATTTCTTTCCTTATACTTCTAACTATCATGTATTTGGTCTTATCTGCATTCATTTTTAACATATTCACATTCATCCATTCTTCAAGTATACCGAGCACCATATTTAGTTTTATTTCTAATTCCTCACAACTTTCACCTGTTACACTTGCGGTCGTGTCATCTGCAAATAATCTAAATATACTTCCCTCCGGACAGACTTTAACTATATCATTTATATACAAAATAAACAATAGAGGTCCTAATACGGATCCCTGTGGCACGCCATATACTGTCTCAATTATTTTAGAACATATATCATTGAATCTAACTTGCTGCTTTCTATTACTTAAATACGATATTATCCATTCCAATACCACTCCTCTTATTCCATACTGATATAATTTTTCCACTAATCTTACCCTATCTATTGTCTCAAACGCTCTTCTGAGATCCAGGAATAACACCCCCACCATTTTTTTCTCCTCAATTATCAACTTCCATTCCTCGATAAAACTTTGAATTGCTGTCTCACACGACTGCTGTTTCCTAAATCCCGATTGGTATTCGGTTATTATTTCATTGTCTTCTAGAAATTTTTCCAACTGTTTTTTTACAACTAACTCTAATACTTTTTCATATATCGGTAACATATTAATCGGTCTATACTCGCTCGCTTTTTTTGGTTTCTTTGGTTTGTTGTTTGAGGGAGAGGGAGAGGGAGGGAGAGGGGGAGAGAGGGAGGGAGGAGAGAGAGAGAGAGAGAGAGAGAGAGAGAGAGAGAGAGAGAGAGAGAGAGAGAGAGAGAGAGAGAGAGAGAGAGGAGAGAGGAGAGAGGGAGAGAGGGAGAGAGGGAGAGAGGGAGAGAGGGAGAGAGGGAGAGAGGGAGAGAGGGAGAGAGGGAGAGAGGGAGAGAGGGAGAGAGGGAGAGAGGGAGAGAGGGAGAGAGGGAGAGAGGGAGAGAGGGAGAGAGGGAGAGAGGGAGAGAGGGAGAGAGGGAGAGAGGGAGAGAGGGGGAGAGGGAGAGAGGGAGAGAGGGAGAGAGGGAGAGAGGGAGAGAGGGAGAGAGGGAGAGAGGGAGAGAGGGGAAGAGGGGGAGAAGGAGAGAGGGAGAGAGAGAGGTGTCACCTTTTGAAAAGACATATTTATACAATACTAAAAATATTTTGTAAGTATAAAATTGTAATTTTTTTTACACTAACAAAAAGTATTGGATCATTACATCTCTAAAATCAACCCCATATGCGACACAGAGGATCCTAGTAGCACAATATATTGGCATCATGGTGACTGAATATTGGTTATATTGAGAATGTCTTGGCCAATATTTTTTAATACAAAACTATACCTATTGGTTATTGATGAAATGCACGTGCACTGCCAATATTGCAGTGCCGATAATGACACCAATGTTGATAATAATATAAAAATTAATGTACTGCCAATATTGCAGTGCCCATGATGACTCCAATATTGGTAATAATATAGAAATAAATGTGCTGCCAATATTGTGGTGCCCATGATGACACCAATATTGGTTATAACATATACATGTAAGTGTTGCTGCTGATATTACAGTGCCCATGACGACACCAATATTGGTAATAACATATACCTATACAAACGTGCAGTCAATATTGCAGTGCTCATGATACTACCAATATTGGTAAAAACGTAGGGGAGACCAGGGCAAACTTGACACTAGGCTTTTTGTCAATTTAAATCTATCGTAGAAACTTGCTTTTTCTACTGTAAATGCGTCTTTATGTGCCAGTGTTGTCAACGGAATTTGGTGACATTCAGAGTTTAAGGTCGGTATTTATAGTCGGATCTTATATTTAAGACCGTCTTAAGTACGATCTTAAGATGTTATGAACCAATCACAGAGCGGTATTAGCATCTTAAGACATTACTTAAGATAGTCTTGAAATAAGATCCGACTGTGAATACGGGCCATAGTGTAATTTCTAGTGCGATAAGCGTTTTTGAAGGTAAAAAGTAATTTTTCTTATCTCTCGAAAATTTCCACTCTTTCATCGAGCTTTACTCCTACGAATCTACCGGTAAGTGATTTTGATGGGAAATTTGATGCTCTATATGAATCTGAAAAATTTTTATGTTTTTGGAGTGACAAAAGTGAAAAACGACGTCTGGGGCAAAGTCGACACCTTGCCGTTTCGTCGGCTCCCAATGGCTGTGTTTTGCCGAACCTCCGCTAGCTAAGCCGTTAAATAGCAATTAAGTGTGATTGGTTGGATTCAAAGGTAAGAACCAATCACATTCAATTGCTACTTATCGGCTTAGCTAGCGCAGGTTCGGCAAAACACAGCCAATAACAAACGATGCTTGCCATGCAGCCGTAAGGGTGACAGTACATGAAGCGCGGAAACGCGGAAGACAAAATTTCCTATATTCCCGCGTTCCGTTCCGTCTGTTTTGATATTGCCTTGTATTACATGGAGCACAATTTGCGCGGAAAAGCGGAACAGTATGGGACATTATTTGTATTCATTTCTTTTAATTGTGTTCACTTAAGGGGTTAGACCACCCCTGAGACCAAAAAAATTATGTCCTATTTAATGTTTATTTTTTAGGAAAACAAAACAACGGAGAGAAAATCCACCACGTAAAAAAAAAAAAGGCCGGAAACTATTAAGTTGTTATTAATAAAAAAATTTTGTTTGCTGCAGGGGAACGAAAATTATGGCCGCTGTCCCTACTACCGTTTGTACCCAACCCGCGAAAGAGGCTGAGCAAACTTGCCTACATTTTTTATTAAAATTGATTGTTTATAATTTTTTTTACTCTGCAATCAATGCACAATATAACCCTATAAATAGATTTTCTCTCCGTTGTTTTGTTTTCCTAAAAAATAAACATTAAATAGGGCATGATTTTTTGGTCTCAGGGGTGGTCTAACCCCTTAATTAATTGCAATTTTTATTAATATGCTTATCTTTTCAGCTTATCTATTGAATACAAGCATTTTAATCGATAAATACTGTTAAAAATTAACATTTTATAATTCTCCGTTCCGCTTTTCCGCTTAAAATATGCTCCATGTAATATAAGGCAATCAAAACAGACGGAACGGAACGCGGGAATCTAGTACATTTTGTCTTCCGTGTTTCCGCGTTTCCACGCTTTATGTACTGTCACCCTAACGCTCATGACAAATGTATGCGTACGTCCGATCGCGAGTTTACCGGCATTAATTGTTTTTCAGACATGAGTTTAGATGAAGATAATTGTGAAAGTTCAACAATTTTTTTCTCATTATTTCCAATGATTGTTTTACTTTATTCCGAATTTTTGTACTTTCTAAATACACGATAAACAATGTATTTTCTTTTTCAGACCATAAAAAAATAAGTTCCAGAGGGTCGATTGTGTATTTCAAAACTTAATAAAAATTACAAAAGTGAATGAATTCACCCGGTTCACCAGGTAACCAATGACATTATAAATATTCTAGTAAATTCGCTCACTTTTGTAATTTTCACTTTGAAGTACACAATCGACCCCCAGATCAAATTGTGTCGATTAGGCAGTGTCGAGTTTGCCCCAGCATTTTTCAATTTGAAAATTTGTATTTGTGTCACTTTTTCTTTAGGAAAAGTCCCTGTCCCTTGTCTTCGTGTCACTGTCCCTTTACTGGGGACAAAACTAAGCGACCTATAGCAAAACTTTCTTAAGCAATTTTGTACTTGAAGGAACACTCTTTAAATGTGTACCATTGAATTCGTTTGAAATATGACCTACATGAAAATATACTGTGCCATTTTAAAAAGACTGCGAACGCTAGTAATGCGCGCTGCCGCGATGCGCCTACATGCGCCAGTACTTTCTCGTAAACAAAAATTCTCATGCTCTGAGATAAAAAGCGAGTCTGTGGCACACAGAGAGATGACAAAATGCACATTTTATGTTTTTCTGGTGCAGGAGTTTGAACTCTTAAAAGTCTTTTTAGAGTCTTTTTAGAGCAGAAATGATACGGAAAAATAATTTATTTTATAATTCGGGAACTTAAAAAGAATTCCTTTCCAATTCTCTTTGATATCTGGATTATTAGAGCTAATATTGGATAAGATGAAATCAATATATGGATCCTATATTAGAATTCAATATTGGCTCAAAACGAGAGAGCGTCTACTTTACAATATTGGACCAATATGAGAAATTAATCTATACTCAATATGAAAAATTGGATGTATAGGGTGTTTAAAAAAAGTGTCTCATATTTTGAGAGCAGGTAGTACTTATCAATAAGAAGAAAATATCTGGTAAACATGGCTCCTAAATCAAATACCTGTTGAGATATGGACTAATCTTTATTGTATACTATAGGAGGTGTTCTATGTGGTTCCCATTTATCGTCACATATTTTAAATAGAAAAATACACATTCCTACAGTGTTTGTATGTCGTCGATGGGTGTTGAATATACCAAGGTCTTTAAATGATAAACATTGCCCTCTTCTTATATTAGTTGTGTTATTTCTGCAGTGCAGTAAGGTTTGAATGTTATTATCAGATATCGACGACGTACAAACATTGTAGGAATTTGTATTTTTTAATTTAAAATCTGTGAAAATAAATGGGAACTACATAGAACACCTCCTACAGTATATAATAAAGATTGGTCCATATTTCAACAGGTATTTGATTTAGGATCCATGTTTACTGGACATTTTCTTCTTATTTTGATGAGTACTACCTGCTCTCAAAATATGGGACACTTTTTTTTAAACACCCTGTATACTGCTAGCCAATATTACTGCAATAAAGTTGTGCTACTAGGGGAAGATTAGAATTATCGATACTTGTACATATCTATAACAGATGAACTGTGCATCTTCTACAAGTTTCTACTAATAATTATTTTACTTCTAGAATAATTATTAGAAAAACTATTATAGATTTTCAAATAGTTGAAATTTACATGTATATAGTGTTTTATTTAATTTAATCACCTAAAATATTTTTATTGTTTTTGACGATGTAAAAAAAAGGTAAAACTACATTATTAAGGGTAACTCTCGCCAATTTTAGTGACGACATATATTGTCAAGAACATGGTTCTAAGCAATATTCAAGAAATTTAGCCATCACTCGTCTATTAGAAAGTTATTAACAATCAAATGTAATCACATATCGTGATGCCTTGGACGTGAGACAGTGTACATTTTTGCAATTCCTTATTTCTAATAAAAAAAGAATCCGTAATATTCTGAATATCATGAGAGAAAAAAGATTCTAAATATATTCTTGTATGCGTGAAATCCTCAATTTGGAAAATTTCCCCGAAAACAAATGAAGATAGGAAACCCTGGTTCTCGTCTGGCAATGCATTTTTTTATGGCTCTCTTTCAAAGAATATATTCCGAATATATTCTCTTTATACATAAGATCGATAATGATAGCGCAAATTGCATCAAATGATACCGGCCGCTAGATATATTATAGTTAGTAAGTAGTAAAATACATAAATATTGCTAACGATTGACTATAGAGTCGGTTCCAGTGATTGCGAGCAGCCCTCCAGCACATTTCCCGGGAACTCGGCCGGCAGTTCGTCAAACAGCAGCCTCTCGACGAGAAGCCTGGATAGTCCTAGTACTAGTTTGGAGCAGGTACATCCGACCTCATCGGCGGCAAACGCGTCAACTTCGTGGGACAGCGATGTCGATGTTGAGGCTGATCCGCCGGATTGGAGTCAGGCTGTCTCCGAGGACGTTCTCGCGCAGCTCAGCAACTCCGAGAAAAAAAGACAGGATGTTATTAACGGTGAGTAGTCAGTTTGTTATAATAGAGATCGTAAGAGATCACATTGGCCATCTTAATTGATTTAAAAAATCGATAAACTGCTTTACCAAATTTATACTTCTACAATAGAAGATTGAGGAGTAAGTTAAGAATAGTTTGTTTGATTCAAATGAGTTAAGAACAGGATAATTCTTCTTGCATGCATTTTTTTCAAATTTCATTTGAATACTATTATTATTCGAATTGTAGCGACGGATTATTCCTTTTGCTTCTTCTACATGCTACAGTTGTATATATGCACATTTAACATTTATTTATATAAATATCAAATTCTCTTTTTTTAGAATTGTTTCACACCGAACGCTCTCACGTTCGCGCGTTGAAAGTGCTTTCACACGTTTTCTACAAACCCTTGTTGGAGTCCCAAGTGCTGCCATTGGATCAGATTCAGTTGCTTTTCTCTAATCTGGATGAGATGCTGATGATACATTCACGCTTTAACCAAGCAATGAAACGGAAGAAGAAGGAGAATTCGTGCGTGAGCGATGTAGGCGAGCTTCTGCTGGAGATGTTCGACGGCGAAGCTGGCGAGGTGTTTGAAAAGGCTGCATCAACTTATTGTGCTAAGCAGCAAGTTGCCTTGGACGCTCTGCGCGATCGTCGACGTAAGGATTCCAAGCTGAACGCTTTCCTGAACGAGGTGGAGGCAAATCCGTTGTGTCGCCGACTCCAGTTGAAAGATCACATACTTACCGGCATGTTGCGACTCACAAAGTACCCGTTGCTCTTTGAAAACCTCGCTAAGTATACGCTGGACAGTAACGAGAGAGAGAAAGCAGCCATATTACGCAGCCTCGAGCGCAGCAAAGAGATCCTGAGTCGCGTGAATCAGGCGGTGAAAGAGGCCGAGGATCATCAACGACTCACAGAGATTCAACGAACAATCGATCGGTCGGCCTTTGATAAATTTGATCATCCAACTGTGCAAGAGTTCAAGAATCTTGATATCACAAAGCGCAAGTTGATCTACGAAGGGCCACTACAGTGGCGGCGTACCGAGCCAAATCGATCGATGCCAAATCGCTCGGTGCCGAAGCCAGTCGATCTGCATGTAGTACTGCTTGACGATACGATCTTCTTTCTACATCGGCAAGACGATAAGTATCTGCTTAAGTTTATCAATACGACCAACCAGGCGGGCAATTCCGTGCTGAGTCCAATTGTCAAACTATCCACTGTATTGGTGCGTCACAACGCTGCCGAGAAAGATTCCCTCTATCTCGTCAACACCTCGCAGAACGGCGCACAGATGTACAATCTAGTGGCACCGTCCTCGACAGAGCGTAAGCTCTGGTGCAAACATATCTCCGAGGCCGTGGAGGCTTACAAAGCACGCGATCGTCAAGGCAGGAGACCAACGCCGTCCACCACGCTGTCAGAGGAACCGATGCACACGATGGAAGATGTGTCGCTTTCCGCAATGGAGGCGGACGACCTAACCGTCGAGAAAAATCAGCTACAGGATCGAGAATCGAGGGATCTTGGACAAAATGCTGCCGGTATGCAAGAGCATGATGAGGAGATGCCGGAGACCGCTACTGTTACGGGAACTCCTACAGCTGAACATATGCAACAGCGGGTACAATCGACTGAGTCGCCAACGACAGGTATCGCGTTATACATTTATAAAGTAGATGGTATAAGTTTATCTTATGATTAGTAGATACGATAACTTATAATTAAATTTTCCTAAAAACTTTTACACCTATATTCTTCTCTATCTATCTACGGCTCTCCGGACCTAAGGAGGTCCTTGGCCTCATAGAGAATTCGCCTCCAGTTCTCACGGTCCCTGGATTTAGTCTTCCAGTTCTCTATCCTCAGCTTTTTTAAATCGTCCAGTACTGATCTCCACCATCGGTTTCTCGGCCTGCCTCTCGGTATCGTGCCATGTATGTCATTGTGTAGTATTCTTCTGCAAGGGTCAGATTCTTCTATTCTGTTCACGTGTCCCAACCATCTCAGTCTTTTTATTCTAATGTGCGTTTCTATATCAGAGTCATTGTAAAGTTGATACAACTCTTTGTTAGTTTTTCTCCTATATTCGTTCTCGTTGATCTTGTTTGCACCAAAAATTCTTCTCTCGAATACCCCCAGAGCCCCAGGTTTATTGCATCTGAGTCTTTTAACGTCCAGCATTCCGAGCCGTATGTTACAATGGGCCTAATAAGGGTTTTGTATATTGTGGTTTTAGAGGCTCTTGTCAACTCTTTGGATTTTAATAGAGAGATAAGACTGAAATACGCTTTGTTTGCCTTCATTAGCCTTCGTTTAACTTCTGTAGATTCATTGTTGTCTGCTGTAATGACTGATCCCAGGTAGGTGAATTCTTTGACGATCTCGAAAGAATGTGATCCTATATTTAGTTTTGGTCCTATTCTCCTACTTATTGCCTGGGGTCTAGATATTATCATGCATTTAGTCTTATCCGCATTTATCTCCAGCCCCACTTTCTTAGCCTCTCTCTCTCTATGGCTTCAAAAGCCTCCTTTATTGCTTTTAGGCTTCTTCCTGCTATATCCAAGTCGTCTGCATATCCAAGGATCTGGTAGCTCTGGTATAGAAGTGAGGCGTTCCTTTTGACATTTGCTCTCCTTATAACCGCTTCCAAGACTAGATTGAACAGGATTGGGGCTAGTCCGTCGCCTTGCTTAACACCCTTACTTATCGTAAAGATGCTTGACAATTTGCCGTTAACTCTAACTCTACCCTTGGAACCCTCCGTCATATATGTCCGTCATCTGCACACCCGTATCAGCTCATCCGGCACTCCTAGTTCTGCTAACGCCTTCCATATCTCTGCCTTTATGATACCGTCGTAAGCTGTTTTGAAGTCCACGAATAGGTGATACGACGGGATATTGTATTCCCACAGCTTCTCTAGGGTAAGTCTCAGGTTATGCAGTTGGTTTAAAGTTGATCTTCCTTTCCTAAAGCCGCACTGATATTCATTTATCGCCCTCTCGTATATGTCTTCCAGCTTTTTATGTACGATAGACGTGGTTATCTTATATGCTGCACTTAAGAGAGTGATTGCTCTGTAGTTCTGGTATTCTGTTAAATCTCCCTTCTTAGGGATAGGGTTGATCAGGCTTCCCATCCAGTCCTCCGGGATTGGGCCTTTCTCCTGCCAGATGAGCTCTACCAGCCGGTGCAGAACTTCGTACGCTGCGTTACCCGCGTTTTTCAACATTTCTCCGGTGATCGTATCTATCCCTGGTGCTTTATAGTCCCTTAAGGACTTCACCGCCTCCTTGACGTCCGTTATTGTTGGGAGATGGGCGTATTCCCGTAATTCAGAGGTGCTATACGCCTGTGTATTGTCTTCTTCGTTCTCCGGTACCGCGAAGGTATCTGTAAAATGTTCCAGCCATCTTTATATTATTTCTTCCTGACTTGTTGCCAGTTCGCCGGATAAAGTTCTTATGAACTTACATTGCGGTTTAAATTCTGTTTTAGCGTTTTTAATTTCTTTGTAAAATTTCCTAGGCACCCGGTCCAGCCGTTCTTTTTCTATGGATTTCAGTTTTTCTCTCAAGAATGATCTCTTCTTCCTTCTCAGTAGCTTTTTGGCGTTCCTTCTTGCCTCTCTATAGTTGTCTATTGGTATCCTGGTTTCCTTGTTGAGTCATTTTTCCCTAGCTTTGTTCTTGGTTCTAATCGCTTCCGCGCATTTCCCATCAAACCAATGATTATTAAGGCTCTTCGGTTTTTCTCCTAGCACCTCCTTGGCTGAATGAAGTATACTGCTCTTCAGGTTTTCCCACAAGCGGTTTATGTTTTCTTCCTGTTGTCAGTTGTATGTAGCGAGTTTACTTTCTACCTTTTCTCTGAAGTTGTGTTTGATCTCTTCTTCTTTCAATTTTTCGCTGTTCCATATGGTGTTCCCTGTTTCCTCAGTTTTCCTTTTCCTGTGTATCAGCTTAGTTCTTATCTTGGCCAATATCAGATAATGGTCTGAATCCACATTGGATCCTCTTTTGGTTCTCACATCTGTTATATGCGTTGCATATCTCATATCCACCAGGACGTGGTCGATTTGGTTTACCGTTTGTCCCTCTGGTGATTTCCACGTACCCTTGTGAACATTTTTATGTGGGAACCAAGAACCAAGTGCTGGAAATAGTCATTCCTTTTGTCGTTGCAAAATTGATCAGCTGCTCGCCATTACTGCTTGTTGTGTCGTGTAAACTATGTATTCCAATTGTGGGGTGAAAGACTTTTTCTTTTCCAATCTTGCTGTTGAAATCTCCCAAGGTGATTTTTATGTCGAAGCTAGGGGCGCTATTGTATGCCTCCTCGAGCTCGCGATAGAATTCGGTCTTTTCTTCGTCGCTCTTGTCCTCCGTTGGAGCGTGTGCCGAGATTATAGTGATGTTATGTGGCACGGCATGCATTCGAATTCTGCAGATTCTGGGGGTTATTGGTTCGAAATCTGTGACTTTGTCGCTCAGTTTATTACTCACAAAGATACCTGTGTCAAACTGGTTTTTTCTGTCTGTGCTACCGCTGTAAAACAGAGTGCCATCCTTCTTATGCAATATTCCTTTACCAGGCCATCTTATCTCCTGCGCACAGTTCTATTCTGTACTTGGTCAGTTCTTCTACGACTTCTCGGAATGCAGCTTGTCTGAAAAGGCTTCTAACGTTCCATGTCGCAAATCTCATCTCGTTATTCTTAGATCGTAGTCGTTTCCGTCTCCAGTTGATCCGTCCCGTCCGAGGCTCCTTCTCTTGTCTGCTAATAGTTAGGTTTTATGAGATAGGGTATTGGCCTATCGTCAACCCCCAACCTGGAGGGCCAGGGACCCTTCTGTCGGGGTTACCATGCCTTAGCCGAGGGATTCCGGTTTTATGACGCCGAACACTCGGCATTACCCATCCCACTAGGGGTAGGATTTGCTAGTTTCATCGACGATTGTCGACTTGAGTGTTGCTTGGTATTTAATAGCAGTTCCTATTCGGCCTAGGTACCGCCACCAAGACTCATTTACTAGCCATTCACCCTCCTCCTTTATCCGGGCTTGGGACTGGCACGCCTATATTCTTAACGTTCTACTTTTCTGCATTTTTAACATTCTTCTGTGTTGCTCCTTCGCATCTGCGTATCTTAAATTTATTTGCCAATAAGGTAACCAACATAAACATCCTCATTCTAAGGAGAAATATACTTTATGCTTTAAAACGATCAAAATATCAATTGTTTTTTTTTTGTTTTTCAATTTTTTAAAAGAAGTAAATTTGTTTTCTGCATATTTTGAGCTCTATATAAAATGATTCTTGGATGTAATTAAGAAAGTTTCTTAATTATAGAGACGGTATTAAATTTATTTGTATGCTCCCAGTATTTTTCCGATTTTATTATCTAACGTCCACAAAACTTATATCAAAAATAAAAAACTCTACAGTCTATAAGTATAAACTAAATCACATATTATACCTGTAAAATGCTAAGAAAAATGATAAAAGATCAATAAGAATAATAATAAGCCTATATAATAACGATAAAAAATCAATAAAGATCAATTTGGAACGAGTTACTATGACAGATATAATGAAGTAGGAGCAGAGACAATACTTTAGGTTTATTTTATCTTTTGAAGTAACCTTTTCTCTGTAATAATTTTTCGAATTGATAGGAAAAAGAATAGAAAAAGATTATTTGAATACGTTGACTCACAAGTGATGAGAAAAAGGAACATAAGACTGGATAGTTTTGCCTAATGATTTCGCAACCGTATTCTTTCCCTTAAAAACTCAGATCTTTATACGATATAATACTTACTCGATGGTTTACAATTGTTATATTTTCTCGGTATATTCATATATTATTCATATATACATATGTATAATATTCATAGCATTGGCAGTGTGTAGTTGCTTCAATATTTATAGTTCTATTGGTGCACTAATCTTGACTCTTGTCCAAGTTTTCTTTAGTTAAGAATTGATCACCAAATTACAAAATCTTTCTTCTTTTTGTTGTCTTATTAGATATAAATTCACAGAAGTATAGAAGTTTGATAAGGACTGCTATTATGGTTAATTATAATGCTTGCAACTCGTCGCGTCGCGTAAAAGAGTCATGGTGCGTCTCGCTTCGCGTGTACTTGGCGCGAGACACTACCGTGTCTCTTGATTAATATATACATACTAGCATGATACCCGCTACGGTAACACACATTTTACCCCTTTTCACCCCGTTAGGAGTCGAATTTCTAAAAATCGCTTCTTAGTAAGTGCTTACGCCATGGAAGGAATATACTCTTCAAATTTCATGTTTCTAGGTTTAGAGGTTTGGGCTGGGCGTTGATGAGTCAGCCGTAACATTGAATTATATATATATATAGATATAGATTGATAGATAGATATAGATATATAGATTGATAGATAGATGATTAGGGTAAAATCTTGAATTATGTTTTTAAGCACTTGTTTGGATAAATTTTGTAAGCAAAAACCAAGTCGATGTCTCATCGGGCCCAAGAGATATTGAGAAAATCGTGAAAACACATTTTACCCCTTTTCACCCCCTTAGGGGTCGAATTTCTAAAAATCGCTTCTTAGTGAGTGCTTACGCCATAGTAGGAATATACTCTTCAAATTTCATGTTTCTAGGTTTAGAGGTTTGGGCTGGGCGTTGATGAGTCAGCCGTAACATTGAATTATACATATATATACATATATAGATATAGAGTTAATATATAATTAATAATTAAAATAATGTATAAACAAAATTCTACAGTTATACATAATAGATAGATACTAGTGAATTTATTTTCTTAAACTTTCCTGAATTACGGATTAATTGAGACAATATCTTTATATGAAACTGACGTAATTCGCAAAATTGGAAAGAACTATGTATATAAAAAGTGAAATAGTTTTATATGCTTTTTACATTGTTGCATTTAGATATAATCATGTACAAGCACACGAGAATATTTGAATGGTAGTTTATAATTTTCGATGCTATTTAACATCATAACATCACATCTTTTGCAATGTTTTATCCTCTTTTTTATTTCAAATCAAAGTTACAAATAGAAGATTTGACGTCAATATATCGATTTGGAAGATTGAGAGAAACGTTATTCAAAAAATTAAATAAATTCAAGTATTGTTTTTACTTGAATTTTATTACATTTATCATGGCTTATTTTAAGTTGGTTTTAATTGTTATTGATATTATTGCATGAACTTTCTATTACTTTTATTGATATTTTATCAGTTTTAATATATATATATATATATATATATATATATATATATATATACTAGCTGGTTACCCGGGCTTCGCCCGGGAGTCGTTTTTCTTCAAACGACTTTATTTGTGTTTCAATATCCTTAATCGAAGAAAATTCCTTTATCAGTTCGGATACCGATTCCCAAAAAAATCGGTAACGAAAAATTATACACTTTATAGCACTCCCCGGGAAATTCTACCCCTGTTTCATATACAATTCTTTGAGATTCGGTAAATTAATTCTCTAAAAATTGGAAAAATTTCGGTACCGATTCCCAAAAAAATCGGTAACAAAAAATTATACACTTTATAGCACTCCCCGGGAAATTCTACCCCTGTTTCATATACAATTCTTTGAGATTCGGTAAATTATTTCCCGAAAAATTGGAAAATTTTCGGATACCGGTTTCCAAAAAGATCGGTAACGAAAAATTATACACTTTATGACACTCCCCGGAAAATTCTACTCCTGTTTTATATACAATTCTTTAAGATTCGGTCAATTATTTCCCGAAAAATTGGAAAAATTTCGGATACCGGTTTCCAAAAAGATCGGTAACGAAAAACTATACACTCTATAACACTCCCCGGAAAATTCTACCCCTATTTCATATACTTTTGGTAAAAATTCGGTTGAATAGTTTAAGAGTGTATAAAGAACATACATACATACATACATACATACATACAGACATTCTATTTTATATATATAGATATATTTTTTTATACTTATCATATAATACATCATACAATGTATCATACAATGTATTATACAACATGTAGTTTATTTATACTTATAGAGTTTTTAACTATATAAGTATGGACTGTTAGCGATCTGCATAAACTATAGCACGACTGCGAGCCAACATATTCCAACATCTCCAGTACCCAAAAACACGCAAAATTCAAATAGTCGTTAATATATATCTATAAACGCTGTGTCACATGTTTATGTTTAGGTCTTTATATTTTTATATAGGCTAAAAATATGAACATGTTCATAAAATTGGCGTTAAATAACGAAACAAGCGTCCGACTTTTACATATGCCCACGATCTGCACTACAATGGACTAACACCTAACCTATAAATCTTGGTCGAATAATGCCCTGTCTAGACCAAAGGATGATCCTACTTGTGGCTTATCCTAGTGAGTAGTGTACACTACTCTAAGTCTTGAATGTGGGCAATCGGGTATTTGTCTGGTTTTGTAATTTTGTTGAGACGACGAAAATCACCGCACGGTGTCCAGTATCCGTCTGGTTTCATTACCATGTGCAACGAGGAAGCCCATGGACTTGAAGACGGCTCGCAAATACCTTGGTGAATAAGGCTCTAGGAATACTACTTTTGCTGCTTTTAAGCGAGTAGGTGACAGGCGTCTGGCTCGTTCAGCGATCGGAGGTCCTTGAGTAATTATGGAATGTTGTACGTTGTGCTTGGGTTCTAAAATTGCAGTAGGACGGGTAACACTGTCGAATTCTCGTAGAATTTCCCTGAAGCGATTGTTACAGCTGATTCTTGAAAGGGATGGTGTATGACATGTGGAGATGGTTCCCACTTCCCACGACACGAAGTTGCGTTATTGAATCGATCAATCGATGTCCGCGAAGGTCGACGAGTAACCCAAAATGGCTCAAGAAGTCAGCACCTAATATCGGTTGTTGGACACGCGCTACCACAAATGTCCATTCAAAGTCTGTACGCAGTGCGAGGTCCAGCTTCAGTCTTCTCTCTCCGTATGTTTGTTATAAGGGTGCCATTAGCTACATATATTTGGTATATGGTTGGTGTGTATCGTCTGTCTACCAGGTCTCTTGGGAGCACTGAAACATCCGCACCTGTATCGATTAAAAAGTTTAGTTTCTGGTTCCTATCGAATATTGTGAAACGGTTTCGCGTCGCGCCGGCCCCCTGAACCGCCTCAATGTTTGAGGACTGTCTTAGTTTTCCTGTGCTGTAATGGCGCCTCGTGTCCACGAACACGGGCTTCGACATTTCCTCGCGTATGCTCCGAACTTACTGTGGTAATAACAAATACCGGATCTGTTTGTGGATGTAGGCGTCTGTGAACGCGTTCTAGGATTTCTTCCTCGGCTTCGCGAACGCTGATAGTGCTGCTCACGGTTTATGCTCTTTTTAATTTGGGCAATTTGGAGATTTAAGGAATTGAGTGATTCCTGCAATGCAGTAAGCGAATTAGGCTGTGCTTTAGTTGTTGTGGCATCAGTCGTGCCGCTTGGAATAGCTGCACGCTGCACGACTGACGCTACAACAACTGCGGAATCGTAGGTTTCATTACATCTACCGGTTTATCAGTCATTTCTGCTAGGCTTTGTATAGGCTAGGTCGTCTATATCCGAAATTGCCAGTACCGCGCGAACGGGCTCAGGAAGCTGCTTGAGAAACAGTGAGCGCAAGATAACGTCTCCGCACTGGTTTGATGCAAGCGTGCGCAACCGATGAAGATATGCCGTTGGCTTTTTATCTCGCATCTCATTACCGCGTAGTAACCGGCGAAGGCGTACTTTGTCTCTCTCATCGTACGCGGACATAACACGCCACTTTATAGCGTCATACTTGTTTTCAGCTGGGGGACTTAAGATTAGATTTGAAATACTATGCAGGGCTACGCCCGATAATTGTGTGGCGACGTACCGGAATTTCATAGTATCCGAGGTTGTGTTATAATTGGCAAAGACGAGATCTACCTGCGCAAACCATAGGCGTGGATCGGCCTGATAGAATGGCGGTAATTCCAAATGGCGGGAAGCCACTGCAGTAATGCCTGAGCCTCCTGGATTCGCGACGCCGTCGTTCATTGTTGGCTGCTGTGCCTCGCGACTGAGATCCTTAGGCACGTCGTTAGCCGTGAGCAAATTTCGCGCGTGACAATCCGGCTTCGTTTCTCTTCTCTCGTATTCTGCACTTCCAGTTCGCGCTCGTTCCCGATCACGTCGGGGTCACCACTGTGGTGTATTAGGAAGATGTAAGGCTTACAACACGTACATTTAAGCTTTTACATAACTTTATTCTGTGAGCTTACAAAATAACTTTAGTACGACTGACTATCTGAGAATCTATCTGACTGACAAGGTGAAGCCGCGTACTTGGCGTAAAATTTTTTTTTTAATTGCCTTTTGAAAATGCGAATTATAAAGAGAAAACAAAAATTGTTGGTTATATTAACTTTATTTTACACGAATAAACAGTTATTGCAGGAAAAAAAATAAAAAAAAGTGCGAGGAACAGGAATTGAACTTGGGTCGACAACGTAGTAATCGTGCACTTACTTTTTTTTTTCTCGGAAATGGCTGAGCGTTGCGCCCTATCCCTTTGCTCAAGTACTCTTCTGGTAGAGTACTATACTATGTAAAAACGTTTTTCAATTCAGTGACCCCAAGTACGCGGCTTCCCCTTGTGAGACTCGACTTTACTTATAGCGTTTTCGATTTGCGACTCAAACCGACTCGGGCCGCATCATGTATACAGGACTCTAGCATCATTGACGTGGAATACATACATATCTATGTATGTATTCCACGTCCATTGATGCGACCCGAGTCGGGTCGAGTAGCAAATCGAAAACGCCATTAGAAGGGAACTTCTCTTCTCGAAGATACTACGTCTCTGATTGGTCGAGCACGCGGCGCGTGCCATTGGTAGTTTATAAGTGGCCGTGTGGCCATATAAGGACATATATATCGTATAGATATCTTGTTAGACAAGGACAGATATAGGCCGGTAACATAAAAAACGGGATTAGAAATGTTGACATTATCAACATCGTCGGAGTTCGGCCTTCGGCTTTTGCTATAGGATTCCCTTAAGTATGTATATGTCGTAGGCAAATGGTTATTTTAGGAAAATAGCTTCTGACTAGGCAAATGCTATCTGCTTGGTCAAATGGCTTTCGCCCGTTTATTTGTGTTTAAATGCTATTTTCCTAGGCAAATAGCATTTGCCTGAACGCTTTTTAGGAAAATGGATATAAATTGTAGGTTAGATTCAGCCTTCAGCATTCAGAATAGAGCCTTTTCCGAATTTTGACATTTTCTTGCGGCTCTCTTGGTAAAAACCTTTGTTGTAACTCCGACAGTGATAATCAATCGGGGGAGCCCGAAAAATATGTATCCTACCGGATAAAGAGCGATGCTTTCGAAGTTTTGACTGGTCTATTCTGCGGAATGACTGGTCAATCATGCAGAATAATCAAGCGTCTTAATTCAAGCAGTAGGTACTATATCACGCTGGGAGTTTGTTTACTTTTATTCCGCAGGCGGAGCCCCTTCCCCCGCATAATAAAACTAAACAAACTCCCAGCGTGATACTTAACTGCTTGAATCAAGACGCTTAAAGAATTACCTTTTTCAAAATAGGCTTGGAGTTAGATTAGTTTTTTATGTGGGGGAAGGACTTTCCCCGCCTACATGTGTACTTACTTGAAATACATCAATGCATGTTTCGCTGAATACCATTTGCCTAACAGCGGTTCAGTCAAATAGTATTTGCCTAGGAAAATAGCATTTGACTAGGAAAATAGCAAAAATAAATGGGTGAAAGCTATTTGACCAGGCAGATAGCATTTGCCTAGTCAAACGCTTTTTCCAAAAATAACCATTTGCCTACGACATATATACCGGGTTTACCAAGAGTATGGCAACCCCTAAATATTTCGAAAACTACGCATTTTAGAAAAAAATGTTTCAGACAAAAGTTGTAGGGTTTCAAGTAACGCATTAAATAGTAATATTAGTGTGACTACAAATAACTTTGTTAATGCCAAGTAAAAATAACTTTAAACTTTTTAAATGGAAACCCCTATTTTTGATTGCATATTCTTATAGTTTACCTCGAGAGCTTTTCAAAACACTATAATAAAGTATATTTTTATTAAGTATTTTTCAAGTTATGGAGCTTGAAAGCTACGATACCGCCGGCATCAGCGTTACCTAAGATGTACCGCGTGGAGGTTGCACGATCGGATTTACACTAGCAGAGTTGTAAATAACAATACTTTTGTGATTGAAGTTCTTAATTACTAATTATTTTACATAATTTTGATTTAAATTGAGTTTAAGTACAAATGTTTTTCGGAATTGTAATTAAAGTCGTTCAATTACAAATACATTTTGAAATTGTAATTAAACTCGAATTTTATTACAATTAAAAAAGTAAAAAAAAGTAAAAAAGTAAAAAATTATTATTTACATTTTTCTAAATTACAAATTTTACAACCGTGATTTACATTTTTTTTTGTGTTTGAGTGTTTTAGAGTAAATTCTGAAAGTGGTTTCCATTGACTTCTTAACAGTATGCCAATCGTCGATAGAACGCAGAAATAGCTCTACGATTTGATTCAGCAGGTATCAAGGCTGCTTCATCCCTTATTCGCTGCCTCAATTTTTGGATATTTGAGGGTTTTGTTTCGTAAACCTTACTCTTCAGATAGCCCCAAAAGTAATAATCAAGAGGAGTTAGATTTGGTGACCTAGGTGGCCAACGTTCCCCACCCTCATTTCGGTTCCTTCTTCCTATCCACCTTTGCGGGAAAACTTCATTTAAAATTCGACGCGGCTCTGCACCAAAATGAGGCGGAGCTCCATCATGCTGAAATCATATTTGCTCAAAGTTATTTGGAAAAATATTTTGTATGGCTGGAATTATTTCATCTACAAACTAATCTCTCGTACCTATGAGCAGTGAGGTTTTCCTTAAAAAAAAAAGGCCCTATCATATAAGCTTTTATCATGCCGCACCATACATTTATTTTTTGTGGGGTATTGTGTATGACTTTCCTGCACCCAATTCGGATTTTCATCTGACCAGAGACGAAAATTTGATTATTAACCTCTCCCGTCAATGTAAAGGTTGCCTCGTCTGTGAAAAACAATTTGATAAGGAAAGTTGGGCGAGGCATCTATTAGGTCCATCATTCTTGCACAGAAGCGTATACGACGCTCATCATCTCCGCCTTGCAATTCTGAACGTATTGCAGTTTGTATGGATGTAATTTATTTTTTCTTAAATTCTGTGTACGGATATGGGAGCAATGTCGTGAGCTTGAGCTGCTCTATTAACAGACGTATGGGGATTTTCAATAAAAGTCTGCAGAACATCAAGTTGTTTATCGTTATTAGTTGCAGACTTTGGCCTGCCAGACCTAAAGCGACTTTTTGCACTACCAGTTTCTTGAAAACGTCGTACAGTTTTCAAAACAGTGGATTTACTAATTTGACGATTCGGATACGTGTATTAAATAATCGAACGACATCAGTGAACGATCGTTCATTATCACCCCATCCGCGCATCATTAGGATAGTGATTCTTTCACGCTCGATAATTTGTTAGCCATTTTTAGCAAACGTTTAATTTTTAATTTATTAATTTGCGAATTAAAAGACAAAAGTCCTCGGCAGAAGCAGAGAGCGCTCTAGGACGCTATACCCTACCCACGTGATTATGCGCGAGGAAAAGAACACTGAACATCTTGGCGCTTGCGTTTATACCCTCTCGGAGTGTCGATCCAATGGGAGAGAGTCAGCGCGAGGGTGGGGGAGGGAGAGGGCGATTAGGCCATTGGAGGATCCCATTGGACTCTTCCTAAGAGGACATATGTTGTCAAAGTCATCATGCTGAGTGACTTTCAAAAGGGTTTAACCATTGTTTATTAAAAAGTTATGAACAAAAAATTTTAAATATATAACAGTTTGTGTTAGTGCTAAAGGAAGTAATTTGCTGATGTGCGTATAAACAGTACACATGTAGGCGGGGGAGAGACTAAGCCCTTTCCCCGCAAGCAGGAAGAGGTGGGGGATGGACCTCCTTTTGCGTGGAAAGTTGAAAACTTGAACCGTTCTCTCGCTTATTAATCGCTATAATCGAGTTGAATGAAAACGTGTAAATCATCCAATTTACAATCTTACATTTTACTTAAGGTGTTACATAGAAAGCGTACTTGTTTCAGGAAAATAATAGGTACATTTTAAAGAGAAAACTGGCAACTTTCTATTCGTTTTTGAACGAATGTACTGATCCGTTTGTCTTATGTAAGCAGTCAAAAATTAAATGATGGTTTTTGCTTCAACAATAAATAACTCGGTGAACAAAAAATCGGGTAAATATCAAGATTAAGGGCGATGTCACTGATTTCAATGACCTTGACATTGTCAAGGCTGACTTATAGCGAATTCGGTTGAATGCATTCAGTACTGGTGCATATTAAAGTTACTGTACATTGATTTAACCTCTAATCTTTAAAGTAAAATGCAAATTCCTTGACCGATAAAATGCCTAATACATATTTTATCAAATAGCACAATAAAGAATATTGAGGATTTCGTGTTTTAACTCGTTTATATTAAACATACACTTTACGTTGATTTGTACGACGCTTTAATGTGCACCAGTGCGTACTGAGTGCATCTAATCGAATTCGCTATAACTTGCAAAAAGTTTTAGCTCGTTGTTTATTACAAAGTTATTAACAAATGTAACTGATTGTGAGAAAATATAACATTTTGTGTCAATACTAAAGAAAATAATTTGCTGATATGTGTATATATATGGACACATACATATATCAGCAAATTACTTCCCTTAGCACTGACACAACTATTATGTTTCTTAAACTTTTTGTTCATAACTTTTTAATGAACAACGAGTAACGGCTAAAACTTTTCGCAAGTTAATCAAAGCCATGTCCTTGACAATATACGAGGTGTGATCAAAAAGTTCGTGGAAAAAATTTTTTCTGCCGACGTGGCAACACTGTAGGCTTCTATGATGGTTTGGCGTCTAAGGAGAAGCCTTACGAGTCATCAGTGCAAATTTGGTCACAATCGAGTGCATACGTATTTTTCTTGTGCCAGTATTTGTGAATGCAGTTTTTTTGCGCGGTCGAAATGGAGCAACCAAGGAACATATCGCAATCAAAATGACGTCATTTTAACGTCACATTGACCAAATCACATCATTTTTTGGTCAATATGATGTCAAAATGACGTAATTTTTTAATTGCAATGTAGTTCCTTGGGGAGATGTTTTATCCGCTAAAACTCGCTAAAAGCATTCGCCTGATTTAGCCCTTTGCGACTTTTTTGTTCCCTAAAGTTAAAACGATTATGCGGGATGAACATTTTGAGGATGTGAGAGCATTAAAACATCTCGCTCCCTTCGACCGCGCAAAAAACTGCGTTCACAAATACTGGCACAAAAAAATACGTATGCACTCGATCGTGACCAAATTTGCACTGATGACTCGTAAGGTTCCCTTTAGACGCCAAACCACGATAGAAGCCTACAGTGTTGCCACGTTGGCAGAAAAAAATTTTTCCACGAACTTTTTGATCACACCTCGTATGTCAAGGTCATTGAAATCGGTGAGATTGCCCTTAATCTTGACACTTATCAAAAATCGCACAACAATCAGTAAGTACACAAATTAAAGGTAAAGATTCATTATTTTGACTACTGTAAACTAGTGTAAACCGAATTTGTGTACGACTGCTAAAAAATGGCACAAGAATTTGCAAAGTTGGTCTAAAATTTTACGTATAACGGATCTTTTTGAATTCTTGGGGATCTGTGAAAAATCAATAACATCGTTATCTAAAGACTGATCTAAAAAGTAGAGACTTGAAGCTGTAAAATGCTTCTTGAATCGTCTCATTCTGATCACTTTTACCGAAGCTACGCTTATTTGAAATTGGTTTATTTTCCGACCGCGCAAAGGTGTTCCTTTAATTTCCGCTGACATTGTACGAGTATTATGTATACGCACACATGTAGATCCTATCTAAAAAAGGCATGTTAAATCGATACTCGCATCTCTCGAAGTCTTCTCGAAAATCTCGAAGTTTATTGTTGACTCTTTTCCGCGTTGCCGATTGGTTCTTTCGCTGCGCTTACTTCGTGAGCGGCTGTCATGGCATATTTTTACAGTTGTGTGTATCTGTTGTGTAGCTAAATAGCGCGCGCGTAGCGCGCGTTTGTGATATTTAGTGTTATAAAAAATTAGTAATATTGATCTCTAAAAGGTCTATCTCTAAAAGTAAAAGGGACATTTTTAACGTTGTTATAGTTTTTTTTATACATACAGGTATGGCAGAGCCTCTACGATTGGTCACGTGTACTCAGCTATCATTGATAGATCCATTGGAAGTTCACGTGGAGATACCACCGGTACATGTTGCCGAACCAATTCTTACGCCAATAGGTACAAGCATGTTTCTTTAATAATTTTAAGCTTATTTTATCATAATTTGATTAAGCAATGACTATAAATGCTATTCACGTTTTATATGAAGCTTTCACATATCCTCAATGGTTTTTATCATAAAAATTATTGTGACATATATTTTTAAAATGTAGACATTTAAATAACAAATCACATCCTTTGCACATTTATTATATTCTTAAATGGAGGACAACAGGTCTGATAGAGAATGCAATTTAAATTAAAAAATTATAATAAACGTAATTATAATTGCTTTTTTTATAAAGTTATTATAAAAGCTTACGTATTCATTGTTCTTCTTGAATGTTATATTGATAAATACAAAGAAAGTTGAATATTACATGATAAATACAAAAAGTGATATTTTATCAATGATCTTGACCTTAATCTTGAGATATATAGGGTGTCCCAAAACACCCTTGTCAACGCTCGTGGTGAGGTAGAAGGGATCGAGATAAACAAAAAAGTTTTGTATCATTTTGCGATATTCGCAATAATTAATGAGTTATTAATTAATACGTCTGAGCGAATCGGCGCATGAGAAGCGGTAGGCCGGACTCGGCAAGCGCGGCGAGTCGGTAAGCGTGTGCGTGGGCGAGCGGCGAGTAGAGAGAGGCATGCGGCACGCGCTAACGCGCGTTGAAATCCTACTTACTTCTGCTTACAGCCAACTGTATTATTTTTATCGTCTTCTAGAATACATAAAACTAAAGCAATATACTGATTAGTTCTTCAGCTTATGTTTACGTTTTACGTTTATGGTTATTATGGCAATTCGTGTGCGAAAGCCTTTTTGTTACGTCAGCACGAACATCGGCTGTCCCATGGAGCGTATTTAAGCGGCGTAATGATTAACTCAGCCCCTGTCCATGGGTCGTTGTGTGTCCGGCCAAACTATTACCTGTAATATCTTGAAACTCAGCAGAAGTGGTGCCATTTGTAATAGCTGAAAAAAACTTCAAGTGAAGAGCTACTTCAGGGAAAAACTTGGTTAGATTCCGCTGGTACAGCCGCGAGTACTGGAGATTATAAATCTCGAACGGACACGAATGACCCATGCACAGGGGCTATGTGTGCCAAATGCAGGGTCCTCAAACCTTGTTATTTTCGTGCAAAAATTGTTTTTTGTGGCTTCTTAAGAATAACATCAAAAGAAGTTAGATAAGTGTTAAATTAAATATATTAGACAATTAAAACCCATATGTGAGGAACATTGCTTATGTGTATGCCGGGATTGTAATTAATCATAAAATATAAAATACAAACTTTTATCATACTTTCACTGTTCTTTTATAATATTTTCTATAAAATGCAATTTAAAACAAATATTACATGATTATCTTATTTTTATTCCCTTTTTTCATGAATCTAACGACATCGAAAATACGTATTTTTCAATTGTAAGAAAATACTATTTTTTAATAATACAAGATCGACGTAATTTTTTTTTGTTCCACGTCAATTTCAACCAGAGATATGATTTTTATATTTTTAACGTTTTTTTAGCGACTTTTCCGAGTTTTTTTTTGTTTAAACAGTTTTTAAAATTTTTTTTGTTCAAAGTATTGTTTCGTATTCTATAAGGTTCAAAGATACTCTATGAATTTTTTAGATTTTTAAACATTTTTAAGTTATTTAATAAGCTCAGACACGAACGACCCATGGACAGGAGTTACGTTAGTCGAAACAAGGGCAAGGCTGAGGGTTAATAAGCCAATCACAGTGTTGTTTTACAAACTTATTTTCAAAATGGATACTCAAGGAGTCTGGTGAGGGTGAAGTCCCATGGAGCCAGCGTACGGCGTACCGGCGTATAGCGTAAAGCTTGGCTAATCACAGGCTTTACGCTCGTTTTCACGCGCCAGCACATATGTATGCTGGTTTTTGAAGCGTTCCGACGTTTGTGCTACAATGATCACACCCCACGTACACGCATATGGAATATTGCTTTATATATGAATGTATGTGTTAAAAAGTCGCGCTGAAAATTTCATCGGCTGTCCATGGGGCGTATTTACGCCGGCGTAATGATTAATAAACCAATCACAAGACCCCTTGAGTATCTATTTTGAAAATAAGCTTCGTAATCAACACTGTGATTGCCTTATTAATCATTACGCCGCTTAAATACGCTCCATGGGACAGCCAATGTTTGTGCTAGCGTAACGAAAACGAGCGTAAAGCCTGTGATTAGCCAAGCTTTTTTACACCACATACGCCGGTACGCCGTACGCTGTCTCCATGAGACTTCACCCTGATTGACTTATCATCATTAGTCCCAGTCTACATAGGTGTTTTAAACCCTAAGCCCTAAACACCTGTTGTAGACGGGCACTTTCGTCGACGTAATACGCCCCATGGGACAACTGATGAAGTTTTCAGCGCGACTTTTTAACACATACATTCATACATGAACCATATTTCCATATGCGTGTACGTGGGTGTGTATTCACCCACTTATCATTGTAGCATAAACGCCGGAAAATTTCAAAAACCAGCGTAACATCTGTGCTAGCGTAACAAAAACGAGCGTAAAGCCTATGATTGTCATGCACGTCGGTACGTCGTAAAGAAACTTGGCCAATCACAGGCTTTACGCTCGTCGTATGCTGGCTCCATAGGACTCACCTTTAGGTCCGGTCTACAATGGGTATCGTAACTGTCGTAAGTCGTGAGTCGTAAAAAATTGACCAATTACAGTCGAATTTGAGGAGAATTATCAATAGTCAATTTCTACGACTCACGACTTATGACCCGGGAAAAAAATTAGATCTGTCGAGATATGACTAGATCTGGTGTTCATCAGATCTGGCCAGATATAATTTAATCTGCAAATTGTCTCTATCTGGCCAGATCTGAACAGATATAACCATATTTGACCAGATTATTTGATCTGCCAGATACAATTACTTACCGAATGTATCCAGATCTGCTCAGATATAATTAAAAATTATGAAGGGATGTAAATGTTTAAAACCATAAATATCTCGATTCATTCGGTATTGTGTGCCACTTTATTATAAGCGTGCGATACAACTGATGATATAAGTTGTACCGTACACTTGATTTATATACCATTCTTATACTATCATTTGTCATATTTTAAATACGAGAAACGGATCTCATTGAATGCCGTCTATCGGATGATCCGACATTTGCACAGGGTACAACAAAAAGGTCGGGACACTGAATTATCTCAAGATTACATTTTCGGAAGAAATGTTTTATACAAAAGTTTAAGGGTATCAAGTTATCCATTATGTGGTGATATTGATTTGACCTTGAACGATCTTGAGAAAGTCACATCAAGGCATTAAGGTCATATTCCCATACAGCACAAAAAGTTGAAAAAACGTTCTTGAAACGTTGCAATGTTTTAATGTTGAGTATAAATATCTTTTTAACGTTGAATCTATGTTGATTCCTTCCTACATTGATTCTTTATGTTGCTACAATATTAAAACAACATTGAACAATTATAATCTTTTGAAATTCAAATAAATTTATTGAAAAGAAATTATATATGTATATAATTTTATATGCAGGTAACATATATATATGTTAATAGTTATTTTAAATAAAAATATCTTTTTTATATTTTATGAATCTCTACATCGCACGTAAATTGAATAAATGGCCGCGTTTAGCAGAACGTTTATTTTTGCAACTGTTGAAATTTTCTGAACTGAGATTGGATTTTATTCTTTTAGATCTAGAGGAATAATCCAATCTGGCTCCGAAAATTTCCAACAATTGTAAAAAAGACACGTTCTGTTAAACGCGGCTAATGTTAATCAGCATTTAACAATTTAATTGTTGTTACAATTGTTTTTAATATTTGCCAGTTAACATATCATTACAGATTTTTTTACACTCTAAAGATATAGGCCAGTCATATTAGACATCGAACCTTCAATTAAAACTTCCCAGGTTGCAACCATCATGAATCGCTTTGATTTGAGGTGCTATAAGTGGGATTTATTTTGCTTCGCAAAATTAACGCGCAATAAAAAGTATTAACAATATTATCAACAAAAAACGCGATTTTTTTTATTTTTTCTCAAATATCTCGAAAACTAAGCAAGATAGGGTAACTAACTATCTAACCTTTTTAGAGCGTAAAATTATCTACAATAATGATCCGAACACATTTATCGTCAAGTTAGTCGTTTAGCTTGCACGCGCCGTCAAAGTCCGAGACTCGGATCCCGAAACCCTCGATTTTCATCGTTTTTTTAATGTTGCGTCGGTGATTTTTTTCCGTCATTTAAATGGAATTAAAAATCCCCAAAAAATCACACATTTCTGAGAACTACAAAGAATACTTCTCATGATGCAACCGATTTTTTAGACCCTTTTCTTTAGTTTGTAGCTATGTAAGCAAAAAATTTAGATTTTTTGAATAGTCTTAGTTTTTTCGTTTTTTCAGGCCTTAGAATTTATTTGAGACGAACGATTTTATCATATGCATCTTGTTGTGGACAAAATTTGCAACAAAAAAGGACCCCTGTATTTTTTTTGTACGACAAACGCTGATTTTTTTTGACGCGCAAAGTTATCCAATATTGCGCACAGGTCGGATAACGCATTTTTTGCACTAAAATAATTATTTTTTATAAAATTTACGTGATTTTTCGCATTATTATTGAACCATATTGCAAAGCCGTTTTTGCAATATGGTTCAATAATAATGCGAAAAATCACGTAATTTTAATAAAAAAATTATTTTTAGTGCAAAACATGCGTTATCCGACCTGTGCGCAATATTGGATAACTTTGCGCGTCAATAAAAAAATCAGCGTTTGTCGTACAAAAAAATACAGGGTCCTTTTTTGTTGCAAATTTTGTCCACAACAAGATGCATATGATAAAATTCGTCTCAAATAAATTCTAAGGCCTGAAAACAGCGAAAAACTAGACTATTCAAAAACTAAATTTTTTGCTTACATAGCTACAAACTAAAGAAAAGGGTCTAAAAAATCGGTTGCATCATGAGAAGTATTCTTGTAGTTTCTCAGATAATGTGTGATTTTTGGGGATTTTTAATTCCATTTAAATGACGGAAAAAAATCACCCGACGCAACATAAAAAAAACGATGAAATCGAGGGTTTTCGGGATCCGATTCTCGGACTTTGACGGCCGTGCAAGCTAAACGACGACTTGACGATAAATGTTTTCAGATCATTATTGTAGATAATTTTACGCTCTACAAAAAATTACGTATAGTTAGTTACCTTATCTTGCTTAGTTTTTCGAGATATTTGAGAAATAATAAAAATCGCGTTTTTTTGTTGATAATATTGTTAATAACTTTTTATTGCGCGCTAATTTTGCGAAGCAAAATAAATCCCACTTATAGCACCTCAATCAAAGCAATTCATGATGGTTGTAACCTGGGAAGATTAATTGAAGGTTAACCCTCTAAAGGGTACCTCACGTTAAGATAGGCAAAATGCCACTGTCAATGAAACGGAAAATGACTTTGGATTTGCATAAGTACACTAAAAAAGAATTTTCTACGATTTTCCGACCATCCATCCTCCTCTTTTTCCTAGTGGCACCAAAAACCGCTTTTTTTCGAAAATTATTTTTTTTCTCCGGTTTCCTTCATGTTAAAATTTTTGAAAAAATTTGAGAATATAGCTTATAAAAAGTACTTGGCACAATTTTTTTGAGCTTTAGGCGCGTTGAATACCTCCTAAAAAATAAAATAAATATTTGAATCAATTTTTTTTAATTTCTTTGATAGTTGCAGGTCTAATTACTCTAGAAAATTGTATATTTTAGTGTTCTACGTGTATTAGTATTTTTTCAGATTTTTCGGAATGGTGGGCCGTACTCAAAAATGCGAAAAACTTATTTTTTTAGCCACTTTTGGGCCTTTTATGGTCCTCAAATGATTGATAGTGCCTTAACTGACTCTAAAATAAACTAATAATAATTACTTTTGGATATATGTTGTCAATATGTGATACATTTCGATACGTCTCATATTTTTTTTTGAGCATGAAAATCAGTCATAACTCAACGAGAAAACCCTACTTTTTGTATAAAATTGCTATTTTTTTCGTCGATTTCTGATTTTGGTTATTTTAATCTAAGTTTTTTTTGCATATGATTGGTAAATGTGAATATAAATATAATAAAAAAATTGTACCTCTTATACATATATTTCAAAGAAATCGTTCATTTATTCAAATATATACATTTTCATGAAAAAAAATTAATTTTT